>NC_040037.1:47216293-47395528 GCF_003713205.1 Coffea eugenioides
TTCACTACAACCCTTACTAGTACTAGAAGATAGGATTTTATGGAATGAAATGGATGGAAGCAAATGTTTTGGGTTGATTTGCACCAAGTAGAAGCTAGAACTTGAAGAGTTTCTCCTTCCTTCTTGAGCTTAGAGAGCCGGCCAACAAGAGAAGAAAAATGGTGATTTTTGGGCATTTTTTTGATATTTAATCCTTGGGTCAAAAAAGTCAAGAAATTGAATAGTAATTCTTAAAGTCCAACCAATGAGATTGTGACACTTGTCACACTCATTAAATGCATTCCTATCTTTCTTTTCTCTCTCACATCAATCACTTCACACACACTACTTATCTCTTAACACCCGATAAATTTTTCACAGTATCCGAAACTTAACCTTATTGGCCGAATTTTTCCGAACTTTTCGCACTAGTGGGTCCCACGTCCAATATAGATTCTTAATTTTCTAAAAATTCACCAATGCTAGAAAAATCATCTTAAAACTATAACTGCTCATAAAATCCACTAAGAAAATATTTCTAAGCCAGAAAATGCAGAAAACATGCAATTAAGGGGAAATAAACCCTAGGAAAATAATGAGGGTTTTACGGGTTCTCACAGTAGTTTCCAAAACCATCGGTGAAATCTCAAGATTTGAGCAAAAATGGAAGTTGAAGTTGAGGAAACTCTCTTGGTTTTTCCTCTCAAAGTGGCCGGCCAAGCAAGGGGAAGAAATGAAGAAATATCAGCCAAGAAACAAAATAAGAATGAAGGAAAACAGTCAGTCAAAATTGGCTGCCGGACGGGACACGTCACATCCGCCCAGAATCTGGCCGGAAATTTACAAAAATAAACTTATTTTTTTTCACCACATAGGTTCACGTCTGCCTCATCATCCTTCTAAATCTACACCCGATCATTTTACCCATGATCCTGCGTCCCATCTCCTCTCATTTCTAACACGAATTATTTTTTTACCTCTCTACTCCTTTTCAAACTTTTTTTCAATTTTTTCCAATCTATTGACCCACCTCCGGCCGGATGCTTCTCAGCTGTGATGCCGAAAGAATTCAAACTTTTTTTCCCAAAACCCCTTCAATCCAGCAATAACTGCCGATTTCGGCCGGAATTCTCACTGTTATCACTTACTTCACAGGGATTTCATCCTTTTCTTCTTCTTTCGGGGTCAAACTCCCCCCTTAAAGATTTCGTCCTCGATTCCAACTATCTACTAACCAGATCCAATGTCCTCAAAAAATCAGATCATATACTAAGATCACTTCCAATCCACTTATCACTTAGCAACGCAGCCAACATGATAGGCTAAACATAATCAAAAGAATATGCAAGGCTCGATTCAAACCCTACCTAGTTGGAACTCAAGTTCCATATTTGAAAAATTCAGACATAGCGAAGCCTCCGATCGTAAATTTACCCCTGGTGGTGCTGGACAACACAACAAGCTAGCACACGGCTGTACTTCACCAGAAATTCTCAAGAATTTGTCCTCAGTGGTGCTGGACAACACAACAAGCTAGCACAACAGCTATACTTCACCAGAGAGTCTTAGTTGAAGAATTTCATCCCTGGTGGTGCTTGATAACACAACAGGTATGCCTCGTAAAAAGAATGGCGGTGCTTGATAACACATCAGGCAATATCCCACCAGAGAGGTTCAGTTCAAGAATTTCATCCCTGGTGGTGCTTGATAACACAACATGCAATGCCCCACCAGAGAGGTTCAGTTCAACCGCTACAGAACAGTAGTAGCCGGTCTACAACCACACATAAAAGCATACAAGTTCAAAAGCAGGGTCAATTACTTCAAGTTCAAGGAGCACAAGTATGAATAAGAACACACTCGCCTATGTGACGGCCCAACCTCCCCCTAAGGCGAACCAAAGGGTTTAGCGGACCGCCTGCCCAGCTCTCGCCGGGACTCAGTCGTTCACTTCAATCCTCACTTAAAACTGGAATAAACCACAGGAATAAAAAATCCAAAACTTAAAGCGAAACTTATATACATTTCTATCTCAAAAGGGAGTACAAACACCGAATATACAAAGGTTCTCAATTCTTCATACATCCAACCCGTGCCGAAAAGTAGGGCGAGAACCATTACAAAAATTTGAAACTAGTCTAGGCTAGTCTATACCGAGCTCTCGTCCTTGCTCGCCTTCCCCTGTTAAGGAAAATAAAACTAAAGGGATGAGTTAAAAGCTCAGTGAGGTTCCGAACACATAATCAAACAATAAGTTCAATGCATTAACCATCAATAATCAATAATTCACGAAACATTTACAATGGAAAGCAATACTAACACATTCATTAAAAGGATACGGGCTCACAGGGAGCCATTCATTCATTCGTTCGTTCATTCATTCTCCTGTCATTCCCCTTATTCCTCCAATCATTTAAAAAATGCATTTTTGTAAGTAAAACCTCGTTTGCATTGACATTCGTTCGTTCATTTCATTCACCCCCTTCTAGAAGTTGGCCAGGTTCCACCCAACAACAAGGTAATACTCGAGTATACCAAACGTTCACCCTGGGTCACCAAATCGCCTGATCGAGTCCACTTCTGGCTCGAGTCGACCGACAACGAAGGGCAAGGGCCCAGTTCAGCCAAACGGCTTACATTCATGCGCAACTAGCATTTAATTATTTAATCATTGAAAATTTCACATTCATTTAGGTCGAGTGCGATAAAGTACACACTCGCCTAGAAACTCATTTTAAGCAATCATTGAAAACATTTAACATGTTGTCATTCGTTCATAACAAGCCATATAATGAAGAACAAGCCACATAGTCAATGAAAATATAACAAACAAGGAACACTCACCTATTTACGCAAAATAACGTCCAAAGTGTTCTTCCGGTTATTACCCTTAATCACCAAGGAATCCTAATATAATCAAAAGAACACATTATGCTTCAACTATCAAAGATGTAAGTGATTCAAAGAAAATTCGAATACGTACTAGTACAAAGTATAAATATGGTTTTGGTAGTGAAAAGAGTACATTTAAACCAAAGGACATAAGTAAAATATTTGTAAAACTTATGCTTACTCGTAAAACTTTAAAATCGCTATTTGAGTCGAAATGGCAAAGAAAACGTAAATATCCTAGATGGTTCACGTGGTATTCGCTCTCAAGCCTTACTCAAGTCACAAGTATATCGACCTATTTTTCGAGCGTAAATTTGGGCAGCACGCCCTTTGTATTTTCCTATTTTCCAACCATTTATGACTTCATTCTTTTCCTCAATCAATCCCAAAGTCATACACAAAATCATCTAATTTAAATAGCCATTCCATAGGCTCCAAGTCATACAAGTACAAAATCAAGCTAGGAACATGTGCGGAAATGAAGTTTGAGTCAAGAAACAAAAGACAGATTTGACGTTGTTTTGCGTAACGGACACAACTGAGGCTACGTTTATCGGATTGAGGTAAAATTTATACCATTTTGAAGCTAAGACAAATACCTACAACTTTGATGAAGACCACTCAGTCCATTTTGTAGTGTATCTAAGTCAAAATGTCAAATTACAGAACCAGAATCTCACACTCGGGCTAGTTAACCGCACTATGCGTAAACAACCATAACTCAGGCTACCGAAGTCCAAACGAGGTGATTCTAGGGGTGTTGGAAAGCTAAGAAATACCAATACAACTTTCATGTTTTGGATAAAGGCTATTTCAGTATGTGTCAAGGTGAAAAGACACGATCCGATTGATGAAATGTCAAAACTGTCCATTGGACTAAACCTATGGTAGTCAGGGGTATTTCGGTCTTTTCATAGGCTACGTTGGTCCGATTGAGTCAAAATTTTGTAGGCAACTATAAAAAATCATTATCTACAACTTTTATGTTTTGTACTAAGCCTAATTCGGCCTCTAACATGGTCAAACAGTGCCAGTCGGAACAGGGGAGGTGCAAAACCGAAAATCTGGAATTTATGCATACAAGTGCTAATCTTCATAATTCTAGCTTAAAACACTACCTCACCTCCTTATCTACACTTATTACCATCATAATCCATATAAAAAAGAAGAAATATGGCTGATCAATACAAACCTTAACTCACCAATTCACCAAAAATTATCACAACTACTTGTATAGCTATCAATTAACCGAAATTATGAGTTGTATGGCAACTTTAAGCAAGAGTAAAGGAACAAAAATTGATGAACAGCCAATATACCTCAATAAAAGAGCTTGCAAGAGTTATCCTTCACCACTCCTTGAAAAATTTAGCTCCCTAAGCTTCCCAAGTTCTCAATTTGCAAGTTAATCGGTTTAGTTTTCTTGTTTTCTCACTAAATCAAACAAAACCCAAGATGGAATTAGAGCTTTCTTTCTCTTGTTTTCTCTCTCACTCTCACGGCTGGAGGGCTGGAAATGGAGGCTCAATTGAAGCTTCAAGAAGGTTAAAATGATAGGAAGTAATTTGGGTCAAAGTGGACAAACGTCACCCATGGATTGGAAGTCAATTTTTTTCCTTTTCTCCCTTATTTTGGTCTACAATTTCGGCTGACTTGAGCTGGTTTAAGGGCTGATATTTTGCACTAATATCAAGGATATTTTATGATAGGAAAGTGGTAGTCAAGTGGGGTGTTCAATCAGTAGTGAACGGTACCCGTCGGTTCAACCCGTTTTTCCTTAAATCGCGTATACTAGGGTTTTAACTTATAATTCACTAACTTATTATTACCACTTCTAATCACACACTTAATATCATCTAAGACTCACTCTTAATCACCAAATTTGATCCACACTCCGTACCGAATAGTCACACCACGGATAGGCGTAAAAACCCTAATTCGCACTAACTTGAAAACGAAAAGGAAAAACCCTTAATTCTATATTCATTTGCACTTATTGTGGGGTGATTGGGTAGTAGGGCCATTATAAAGTAATAATTTCCAAATAAAAGGGTATTTTTAAGAAAAATATAAGGAATTTTACGGGTCCTCACATCGATAATGCGTTTCAAATTTAACGTACACTAACTCATACTAGGAAAATGAATTTAAAACTGTACTTTCTTGTAAAAATGCATAGAAAGTTTAATATTTGCAAGAAAAGTATAAAATGTAGGCAAAGGAATAAAATAATGCTGAGAAAATGTGAAAATTTTTGGGTTCTCACAGCCTAGCCTATGTCCAGCGATTCACCTTCTCAAGTAGTCACAGACTTCAAGTCCACATATAAGTCATATACGAATCAAGCTACTTACTCATGCATAAATGAAATACCATATATTCAGTCAAGTCAGGTCCATTAAGTGTACATAAGAGCACACTCGCCTAAACAGGTTCAAGTCTCATGTGAGCTCAGCTTAGTCGATCTCAGGCAGTTCAAGTAGTTCATAACCCAACACTTACAAATCGGGTGGTGCAAACCTTAATCAAACAAGTAGACTAGAAGAAGGATGCAAAACCAGAAGTTTTATCAATAATTCTGGCCACCACCATAATCTATCAAAACCCAAGCCAAAATCTTATTGGACAAGTTCTAGATAACATTCATCATTTCAAGATCCTCATCCAGTTAAGTCTCGAGTACAATAGGAAATCCTCTGTACTCTAACCTGTACTATTACAAGGGCCTGGTCGATTAGATAACGAACCACAGTAGTCTGTTCTAGGAATCTTTGGGTATTGAGACCCTTGATTCCCGTATACTCGAGTATTACCGCTTCTGTTTCTGTTGAGGTGTTCGGGCCCGGTAAGGGGTATGTGTGGTGAACGGGATTTTGGTGTAAAGTGGTGCTCTACTAGACTGGATTGGTTACTTTATTTGGAAGTTGACGGAGTGTCAACTATTATTTGATCAAGCTCTGGTGAAGCAAATGGGAATTTGGCTCCTGAGAGCCACCCGTATCCTTTCTATCTATGGTGTTGTTCATTTCTTTATTTGATGTGCGTACGTGACTAATTGAATACGAAGTTCCATGATTCTTACTTGCTAATATTTTGGTACCTCATTGAGCGTAAGCTCACCCCCTTCCCGTTATCTTTGTTTTCCTTACAGGGAACTATCTTTTGGAACTTCGATGTTTTGAGGAATGAGTTGAGCTAGTTAGAAATGCTTTTGTTTTGGTATAGCTCTTCGACAATTTGGAAACCCTAAATGTATCTTAATACGATGTTCCCTTTTAATTTCTAAACTTAATAATATGTATATTGTACAGTGTTTCCTTATGGTTATATGTCTTTGGGAATGTATATTCTCTCATGTCAAACAAAGTTTACTTGTACTTGGTTGGATTGTGACGTGGCAGTGGCCCTCCATCTCGTTTTGGTTTTTTTTTTCCGTGGGAACGTTGTCCTAACGATTGATTGTGTCGTTTAGTTCGGCTCAATTGGGTTCTGAATGTTATCTTCTTGAAGTTCTTTTGAGCGTTTGGTAAGGTTTCTGTTTGTTTCGGATCGGTGGTCCCGGCGAGAGCAGGGCAGGCGGTCCGCCGAACCCTTTGGTTCGCCTTAAGGTGAGGTGGGGCTGTCACAGGTGGTATCAGAGCCTGCTTCGTATGGTCTCTGCGCGGTGTGAGCTTGGGCCAAGTGGTGTTATGGTCCTGATTTCGTGAATGTGTCTAAAGGTATAAGTGCTCTTTTGAGCATGAGCTATGAACCGTGCACGTTATAAGTGTAAAAATCTTTATCCTGAGGAATATCTATATGTATGTCGGGTAGGAATCTTTAATATGGATGATTTACTCTTGGGACCAGCCGACTCGAGTTGTGAATTATTTTATTTTAGATTCTTGGACCTGAGTACCAAAGGGTGGAGAGCGCTAGAATAAGGATCTGTATCTTGATTGACTTTGAGGTAAGTCTTGATGGCCAAGAACAAGGCACGAAAGACCTTTATATTGGACCTAGTAATTAGCGGGATCGAGGGAGTTGGATCTAGAAGTGTTATCATGGACTAATCTCATACTAGTCTGGCTAGGGTTTTCTAGAGGGTGACTAGATTGTAGGGTATATTGCGAAATTCACACCTAAGACCTGTTTTCTTTTGCTATGACTGCGATCCTTGATAAGTGTGTATTTGATTTGAGATGGCTTGACTGCAATGATCTAGGTTTCTACCTCACTTTAGATATCGGATACCCGTAGCTGGGTCCTCGACGAACTACCCTTGCTTATAGTTTCTTGATACCTATCCACTAATGTTCCCGTATGAACTTGGCTTGATTATTAGTGTACCGAGATTGAGAGTTTTGGAAGTAGGTAGAGAGATTTTGAAAACAAAGATGTGGCATAAGGTGTGAAACTCTTGATATATGAACTATGCCTTAAGGTTTCAATATGTATATACGTGATACGTAGTATAGTATCATAAGATATTATCCTAACTATATTCTACTTTCCTGCCTATTTCATTTGAGCATATCTAAGTTTAATCTTCCGTGGTTGAATTGGGAGCAAAGGAACTTAACCGTTATATGGTTAGAGTGCCGCTTATACCTAATTACTTATTATGATTCATTACCTTGCCTGGTAGGCTATCACTTGAGTTCCACCAAATCTGCGAGATGGCACACTTGGTTGGTATGTATAAGGAAATCGAGATTCTTCGAAATGAAGTAGAGGTTCAAAAGAGATTAGCCGAGTACTGGGAAGAGCGATGGAAACATGAATATTTGGAGAAAATTGAGCTATTGCACGAGAACATAGAACTGAAAAGGCAATGCGAAGGGATTTCAGCAGAGACTTTAGCAAGGGCACAAATTAATACTTGTACGGAAGTTCTAGAGAAAATCCAAAGGAGAGAAATTTCAGGTGCACCGGTGAAGGCCTTCAATGCAAAGAAAAGGGGTGCACTTAGTGAAATTCAAGGGCAAGAACGAGGTGATCCAGGTAGGCCACACGCTAAGGTAGGTAGGAGAACTAGTGGTGTGAGAATTTTGGGGTCACCTAAAGAAGATATTCCGAGAGGGGCCTCACCAGGAGATCAAATCTTAACACCACACCTATCTTGTGGCTATTGTGGAAAAATCAATCATACTGAGGTGAATTGTTGGAAAAGAAGGGGAAAATGCCTGCGTTGTGGGGACGCCAATCATCGGGTTGCTAACTGCCCAGTTGTACTACGCGAAGAGAAAAGAACGCAGCAACCAATCAAGACTAACCCTAGACATACAAAGGGGAAAGGGACTGGATCGAAAGTACCGGCTCGGGTGAATTCCCTAGAGCAACTTCAGGTCTCTGACTCGTCCGAGGATGTAGAAGGTATGATCCGCCGTCTAACGTATATATTGATAGATTTCGTGAGAAGGAAATTTCGAGGACGAAATTTCTTTAAGGGGGAGAGAGTGTGAGGACCCATAAATTTTCCTAATTTTATATGATTTCCTCGCCTGCATTTTTCTTCATTATACCCTACTATTTCGATTTTTCCAGAAATTTTATAAGTGAATAGAATTTTTAAATCATTTTCCTAGGTTAAGTTAGTTCATGATAAGATAGGAGTGTATGTTGGACGTGGGATCCGCTAGTGCATTAAGTGAGAGAAATTTGCCCAATTAGGTTAAATTTTGCATGAAGGGATTTAATTACTAGGTGTTAGGAGATAATTAGAGGTTACCTAGATGGATTAACCATGGGGAGACAAGAAAATAACTTTAAGCAATAACAAAGTGCCAAGTGTCATTACTTAGTCAAAGTAGACTTGTCTAACTTTTGCCTAACTTTCTTAACTTTACTAAAACCCCAATTTTGATCCAAGTCATCTTCATTTCAGCGTCATCTTGGCCGAATCTCACCTTGAGAGAAAAGAAAAGAAAGCCTCAACTATATCTTCCATTTCTTGCACAAATCTTGAAATCCAACCGATTAAACCTTGAATTAGTCCACAAAAGTGACTTGCTAAGGGAGTTTGAAGATCTTGGTGGAGTTGTTTTGGAAGAAAAACCCCTAAGCTACTACCTTTCTTGAGGTGTTAAGGCATTTTGCTTAGAAACTCACTTTTGTTCCTAATAATGGTAAATTAGTAGTTTGTAGTGGCTAAATATGCTATTTTATGGAAGATTTTATGGAGGAGAGTGAAGTTAGCTAAATTTCTGATTTTTTGGGAATTTTTCTGTTTTCATATGATGGTTATGGTTGGCCTTGAATTTATGGATCTAAATTGTGTTAAATGGATCCCTTGTGTGCTAATTGCGATTGTTTGCGGAAAAATTTCGATTTTGTGCGGAAATTCCAGTTTTAGGGTTCCAATTTGCCCTGTTCTTCCTGGTTCTCTTTGACAAGGTTAGAGGCCAAATTAGACTTAGAACAAAACATGAAAGTTGTATAAAATTATGTTTTATAGCTTCCTGTAAAATTTCAGCTCGATCGGAGTACCGTAGCATGTGAAATGACTGAAATACCCTTGACTGCCCATAAGCCCTATTTTCGCCGACAGTTTTCTGTCTTCGTAGAGATTTCAATTTTTTGACTCTAAAAATGCATGATTTAGCTTTAGAGGCCTTCATAATAAATGTAGGTATATGTCTTGGATTCGAAACGCCATAAGATACACCTCAATCGGACTTCGGTAACCTGAGTTATTATCATTTAATCATAGCGCAGTTAACTAGTCTGATTATGGGATTCTAGTTCTGTAACTTGAAATTTTGATTTGGTTACACTATGAACTGGGTTAAGTGGTCTTCATCAAAGTTGTAGACCTTTATCTTAGCTTCGTAACGGTATAAATTTCACCCCAACCCGATAAGCGTAGCTTCAGTTGTGTCTGTTCCGCTAAGTGACGTCAAATCAGTCTTTTGTTTTCTGACTTAAACTTCATTTCCGGACATTCTCATAGCTTGATTTTGTACTTGTACGACATTGAGCCTATTGAATGGCTATTGACATGGATTATTTGTGTGTGACATTTGGGGCTGATTTGAGGGTAAAAAAAATGAAGCCATGATGGCTGGAAAAGTAAGCAAATTTAGGGGAAATGCTGTCCAATTTTCTAGGCCGTTTAGTTCCTTTAGGTTTGAGTTACCTTTTGGTAGAAATGAAGGGCTTTTGCGGTCGTTCAAGCCCTAGGTCCTCCCGTTACCTTTTCGTTCCCAAAATCACACTTTTACACCCTTGCATTCGTAGTTCATTTGGATAGGCATACGACTCGTAGTTGAGTTCCATTGTGAATGTCGTTCCCATAGGAACCATAATTGTTTTACTTTGATCGTTTATAGGACGTGCCGGTGATCCAGGAAGTACTTCGAGAGGAAATGTTTGAATTTGTTTTACTTGAACTGGTAAGTGTACCACTCCCCTCATTTGTTGCTTAACTAGGTTTCTGCACCTGCAATATGTGATTTGGATGATTGTACTATCTGTTTATTCTGTTAGAGAAGAGGGTGTACTTTATCACACTCATTCTTTTGTCTGTCTGTATGCCTCTTTACTGTATGTAATCTGTTATCTGTATCTGAGACTGTTTGCACGTCGTTTGGAGGCTGGTATCCAACGACCTTTCTGTGACCTCTGAGTTCAACACCTGTGGCTAGTTACTCGAGTCGAGCAGGCAAGGGCCTGGTCGATTAGATAACGAATCACAGTAGTCTGTTCTAGGAATCTTTGGGTATTGAGACCCTTGATTCCGGTATACTCGAGTATTACCGCTTCTATTTTTGTTGAGGTGTTCGGGCCCGGTAAAGGGTATGTGTGGTGAACGGGATTTTGGTGTAAAGTGGTGCTCTACTAGACTGGATTGGTTACTTTATTTGAAAGTTGATGGAGTGTCAACTATTATTTGATCAAGCTCCGATGAAGCAAATGGGAATTTGGCTCCTGAGAGCCACCCGTATCCTTTCTATCTATGGTGTTGTTCATTTCTTTATTTGATATGCGTACGTGACTGATTGAATACGAAGTTTCATGATTCTTACTTGCTAATATTTTGGTACCTCATTGAGCGTAAGCTATCCCCTTCCCGTTATCTTTGTTTTCCTTACAAGGAACCATCTTTTGGAACTTCGATGTTTTGAGGAATGAGTTGAGCTAGTTAGAAATGCCTTTGTTTTGGTATAGCTCCTCGACAATTTGGAAACCCTAAATGTATCTTAATACGATGTTCCCTTTTAATTTGTAAACTTAATAATATATATATTGTACAGTGTTTCCTTATGGTTATATGTCTTTGGGAATGTATATTCTCTCATGTCAAACAAAGTTTACTTGTACTTGGTTGGATTGTGACGTGGCAGTGGCCCTCCATCTCGTTTTGGTTTTTTTTTTTCCGTGGGAATGTTGTCCTAAAGATTGATTGTATCTTTTAGTTCGGCTCAATTGGGTTCTGAATGTTATCTTCTTGAAGTTCTTTTGAGCGTTTGGTAAGGTTTCCGTTTGTTCCGGATCCGTAGTCCCGGTGAGAGCTGGGCAGGCGGTCCGCCGAATCCTTTGGTTCTCCTTAGGGTGAGGTGGGGCTGTCACAACCTCGCGCATGGAGTTGCTTGGTGAGGTGCTGACTAGTGGTGTGCTGGGCACGAGGGAGGGGACAGCGCACTTGTAGGATAGTGATGCTAGTGACGAAGGGGGAGCGGTGGAGCTACCGCAGGTGGCGGGTAATTTGTCATCAAGGCTTGTGGTCAGGCGAGATCCGAATCTGAATAATTCACTCGTAGGGGATGGAAAGGGTGGTAAAAAGGCAAAGGGAAAGGGTCTATGCACTCGTTTCCAATCGGACAGGCAGTTGTGATCCTCAACTTCTATGAATAATTCATTCTAGGTATTGCGTAATGACTAATACGCTATTGTGGAATATTAGAGGGGTGTCAAAATTGCCCAATTTAAGAAGATTGAAACACATTATTCGCATGCATGGTATCCAGTTTGTTGCCATTTCTGAGCCAAAATTAGATGTCTCTCGAGTTGAGTATATTCACTTGAAACTGTCATTTGATCATGCAATTGTAAATGTGTCGGAGGACCTGTGGATTTTTTATAAAGACCCTTTCGATTGTTCGGTGGTTGGTTTTTCCAATCAGCATATCTCTCTGCCTATTCATCACCCATGGTTACCGGGGCCCATGGTTTTCTCTTTTGTGCATGTACTATGTTCGGTGGAGGGACGTAGGGTTTTATGGGAAAAACTTTTATCTGATAAGCCTCATTCACTGCCATGGTGCATTGGGGGAGATTTTAACATTATGGTGGATGTGCATGAGAAGTGAGGCGGGCGACTTTTTTCTGTGTCGGAAGGGATAGAGTTCTTGGCCTTCATGAAAGAGGCCGAGGTGTTTGATGCTGGGTTTTCGGGGTCGAGCTTCACATGATGCAATAATCGGAGGGGTAAGGCTAGGATTTGGAAGTGGTTAGATAGATTGCTCATTAATGGGGAGTGTTTAGATTTGGCCTCGGCGATTTCGGTTTTTCATTTTGCGAGACACCAGTCGGATCATGCCCTGCTGAAAATTTCTTTTGCTTCAAGGCTAGATAATGGGCCACATCCGTTCAGATTCTTGAATGTATGGACATCCCAATCAAGTTTACTGGAGGTCATTTGGGCTACATGGGACACTGCACTACAAGGATTATCGCTTAGAGTTTTGTGCTCAAAGTTGTTAGCTACCCGGAGGGCGATTCAACAATGGAATAAGCATCATTTTGGCACTGCTGTTAAGGAAACTGAGGCTGGGCTTGAAAGGGCGGAGGGAGGCGTGGCAAATGATGACTCCGATGAGGATCCCGAGGAGCTTCACAAAGCGCAAACGGAACTTAATCGGGCTTTGGCGATTGAAGAACAATTTTGGAGGCAAAAGGCACGGGTCAAATGGCTCAGTAGTGGGGATCGGAATACACGGTATTTTCATGCGATGGTCAAGCAAAGGAGAATACAATGAGCGATACATCGGGTAAAGACCTCCGAGGGGACACGGGTGGACAAGGATAATGACATAGCGAAGGAGGCAATCGAGTACTTTTCTGACCTGTTTTCGGGGGCTATGGACTCTAGTCCGAGAGAGTTGGGGCATTTAATCCAGCTAATGGTCACGAGAGAGGAAAATACACTGTTGGCGGAAGTGCCTGACATGGAGGAAGTTCGACGTCTAGTGTTTGACATGGACGGGGAGAGTGCTGCTGGCCCAGATGGTGTTACAGGTAAGTTCTTCACTTTTGCATTGGATATCATTGCTCAGGACGTGCACAAAGCGGTGGTGAGTTTTTTTGGTAGAAGTGAACTGCCTAGGTTCATTACATCCACTTCAATTGTGTTGCTTCCTAAAGTGTCGAATTCCCAGGACTTCTCGAAATTCATACCGATTAGCCTCTGCAATTTCTTCAACAAATTATTGTCTAGAATTTTGGTGGGTCGTCTGGCCTCGGTAGTGCTGAGGATTATCTCCCCCCAGCAGAGGGGGTTTGTCAAAGGCCGTTCTATAACGGACAATTATTTGTTGGCTCAGGAACTGATAGCGGACATTGGCAAGAAGGCAAGAGGGGGGAGCGTAGTGATAAAACTGGATATGACTAAGGCGTATGATTGGATGTCCTGGAGGCACATTATCTCCATGTTGCACACATTTGGTTTTAGTGAACGGTTGATTGACCTAGTCTGGAGGCTGATTTCGAATGTCTGGTTTTCCATTCTCATCAATGGTAAATCCCACGGGTACTTCAAATCTAGCAGGGGCTTACGGCAGGGGGATCCTTTGTCCCCAGTACTTTTCATTATTGGTTCGGAGATGCTTTCGTGAGATCTAAATGCCCTAGCATTGCAGCAGGGTTTTGTAGGGTTTAGAGTGCCACCAGGCTGCCCTGTCGTTACGCACCTTACTTTTGCAGATGACGTGCTCATCTTTACTAACGGGTCAGCGGCTGCTTTAAAGCGAATTATGCAAGTGCTCGAAGCGTACTAGCAATCCTCGAGGCAACTGGTAAATGTCCAAAAGAGTGGCTACTTGGTCCATAAGGCTCTTCCCCCAGCTCGAAGACGGGTGATTGAGCGGATCACGCAATTCACGAGGCAAGAGTTTCCAATTCGCTATCTTGGCTTTCCTTTGTATACGGGCAGATGCAAAGCAGCGTACTTTGGAGAGGTGTGCCAGGCGGTATTGGCTCGAATCATGTCATGGAAGTCTAGGTTGATATCTCAGGGAGGGAGAATTGTCCTGATAAAGCATGTGCTTTCGTCCATTCCGGTCCATTTGCTATCTGCTGCGGTATGTCCTGCCTCGGTCTTTAAGACAATTGAGCGGGCCTGTGCGAATTTCTTATGGGGAGCATCAGGAGAAGGGATGAAGTTCCACTGGATCAGATAGTCTCAGTTATGCCTTCCAGTTGAGGAGGGGGAGTGGGTTTCAGGAAGCTCCGGGAGGTATACACGGCTTTCTCTTATCGATTGTGGTGGAGTTTTCGGACTAGAACGTCACTTTGGGCGGAATTTATACGGACAAAGTACTGTAGAGATCTTCACCCTTGCCAGGTGGAGTCGAGGCGATTTGACTCGCTGACATGGCGAAGAATGTTAGACATCAGTCGGCAGGTGGAATTAGCCATGGTTTGAGTGGTGAACGGGGATTCTAGTGATTTCTGGTATGACAACTAGCTTGGCAGTGGAGTTTTTTGTCTGAAAGCTACGGTGTGCTCGGCCCTCACCTTCAAGGATTTCATCACAAATGGGGAATGGGATGTCCAGTTGCTCGGTCAATATATCCTGCTGGGGCTCACCCGCCAGATACTACAACACCCGGTCTCGACGGGAGACGGTCGCGATGAGATGGTTTGGAGCCTGATGGCTTCGGGGAGGTTCACGTTGGCGTCAGCATTTCAGGAGGTCCGTCAGGCTCGAAGTCCTTAGTGATCCACTCTCAGGTATGGCATCCTCGGACCCCGTTGAAAATTTCTTTCTTCATGCTGCGGCTACTAGTGGGAAAATTGCCTATAACGGATGCCTTGTGGAGGGTGGGCGTCCAATTGGCATCCAAGTGCTTATGCTGCCCAGAGGGGGTGACAGAGCTATTGGAGCACGTATTCTCGGAAGGACAGGTGGCGATAGGAGTCTAGAACTATTTTGGTAGCATTTGTGGGGTTGCTCGCCGAGGCTCATCGCTTTGAGCATGGCTAATGGCTTGGTGGATGTCGTCTCCTGGGTCGGAGAAAAAATGGGTCCTTTTCCCAGTTCTTCCCAGTTTTATATGCTGGCACATCTAGAAGGCTCAGAATAAAGCACACTATGAAGAGATTCAAATACACGTGGCAAGGGTTTGTCATGAAGTCTTGATAGATGTGAAGGGGGTCGTAGAGGCTCAGTTTAACCAGCGACTTGGGATGCAAATGTTTCCTCAGCTATACGAGTGGACTCAGCATATGCCACCTCGCTACAGTTTTCAGTTATTGGGATGGAAGGCGAAGGAAGCAGGAATGCTAACGCTAAATACGGATGGGTACTCCAAGGGCAACCCGGGAGTGAGTGGTGGTGGGCGAGTCCTTTGTGATGCAGCAGGATTTCTTTATTTTTCCTTCTTGGCTTACATCGGGGAAACATCGAGTCTGCGTGCAAAAGTATTGGCACTGACAACGGGACTCTGCTTGTGCTTGCAGAAGGGGTTTACCAATGTCAGCATACAAGTCGATTCACTTGTCCTGGTTGGGATTCTTCAACTACGGCTACAGTGCCCGTGGGTGATACGAAGAGTGGTTGATCAAATCTGGGGCATGGTTGAGGATGTGACGCGTGTGTCTCATTACTACAGAGAAGCCAACAGGGTGGCGGACTGTCTGGCGAATGTGGGCGCTTCAGCCCGTAACCAGAATGTCAGCATCTATGAACAGTTCAATGCAATTCCACGACTGGCGCGGGGAGAAATTCATTTAGATAAGTCAGGCATACCTTCGATCAGGAAGAGGAGAATAGGCTAGCCCTGGTGGTTGGTTTGGTTGGGAGTTCCGGGTCGTCTTTGTATCCGTGTGGATTCGCTTTGAAAAAATAAAATAAAGATATTTAATAAAAAAAATAGTGAACATCATTCCATAAAATTAGGAGTGGAACTTTGGTGTTAAAAGCACTTTTAGCAAAAACTCAAATTTGATGCTTTTAGAGTAGCTTTTGTGATTTAAAACATAAAACATTAAATTTAATTATTTTATCCTATATTATCAACTAAATAAAGAGATAAATACATTTAAAAAATTTCAAATTACACATTATCCAATACAATAAGTACTTTTTGAATTATGTATCCAAACAGTATATTTAAAAACACTTAAGCACATAATAAGCACTTTTATTAAAAGCTCTATTAGAAAAGTATTTTTCAATAAGCTACCCCAACCCCAAACTGGCCCTTAATCTATATGCTTAATATACATATTACTGTAAGTATGAACATTTTACTATGAAGGTATAGTTTTAACCTCCAAAACTATCTATGTTATCAAAGATGACAAAAACTTGATACTTTGGATAAGTCCGTATTTATAATAGTTTTTACCCTACAAGCATCAATTAAAATAGTTCCTAGAAGACAGATCTAAAAATGAAAAGCTAGTTAGAAAAATTCCATTCCTATCAGCCAATGCATTAGCTCCTCAATTTGATTTCATGCTTCACTTCAATATATTAAAGCATTGTCTTTCATGGTATGTCTTACCCATCTATAAATCTAACTCTTCTATTGCTTTTATCTATACTTCTTTTCTATCCCTTTTAATATGATTTGTAACATAGATGCTACATACTTCTTAGTAGATGGCATCATTATCATTCTAAAAAATGTGTGCTTTTTTTGGGCAATATAGAGAACATATATATATAATTGCTTTTTTTAGTGGTAATTTGTTAGTAAACTCAGATACTTCCTAATGCAAGCAAAATTTGGGATTCACCCTTTACAAGTGATTCTCTCAAAAAGATGCTATGAAAGTGCAAACAAAGCATAGATCAGAGGCCATTCAAACTCTCCTCAACCACAAAACTGTAATGCCTCCTCACTTCAGCATATTTACAAGGTGATTGAAGTTCATCTATTGAATCCCAACTAAATTCTAGAATTTATTTTATAGCCAAAAAGTGAAATTCCCTTGGAAGATCTATATAAGATGTGATATGGAAGAGAACATTAGGAGTTTAGAGTTTCAAAGTGGAAGATAAAGTAATATTTTCTTTGAGCAGGAAATCAGAATTTTTTGGGTTGTTCTTACTTGTTACTGATCTAAGTTGTACTAGTAGGGATTTTAAAAAATTATTTTTATATGATGTTTTCATGTTCTTCTTCTTTATTTGTGAATTTAAGTCCCATTATGATTTTTCTAAAAAGTATTAATTTGATATATTCTTCTACTTCAAATGTTAAATTTGATGGCAAACAGGATGGAGGATCAAAAAAATCTTTCTATCCAAAAGTCATGTGAAAGTATTTTTAACAAACTATGCAACGAGTTACAATCTTACTAGTTATAGTTGTGTTCCGAATTGATTATTTGAGGATATTACTTTACAGTGAATGACAAATAATAATACATTATGATTCCTTTACATTGAATTGCAATTCCAAGTAATGATACATTTCAATATTTACTTTGAACAAGGGTAAGGATATAAGGGAAAATTTAGATTAGTGGTGGACAAATAGTTAGGCCATTGCTTGGCGGTAAGTAGGATTTCAAAGAAATTTTTCAGTTTGGAACATTGATAACAAGAAATAGTAAGATAACCACATGTTTAGAATTGAACTAGAATTTGTAGAAACCTTGATAAATTTTCTATCCAACCAACTCTCAATTCTAAAGCAAGAAAATAATAAATGAAGAACTCCCAAAGCCTGCCTATATAATGCAATTAAGAAACACTAGAAAGAGAAAAAAAATACAAGGAATTGGTTTGTTGCATTTGGGTTAGATTGAAGTTTTATTTGTTGACAAAACATTGGTTTTAGTTTACAAGAGGAATATGGAAAGGAAAATTCAAGGCTAGAAATGAATAGAAACCTCTTGTTTTCATTGTGAAACAACAAATAGACTAACAACTTAATATAATTTTTTATTGTTATGTCACCATAGTTGTTATTATCCTTCTGCTGCAATATTAACAGTATTTGAAATTTGTAAGATTTTAGTTTGTTCATACATAAAGAATTCAAGACTTGATAGTTAGTGTTGCAAACTAACAGTATGCAATTATGTCGGTTGTGGTTCCATATTGAATTAAAGTGAAAAGTAGTATTTAACATTTCTGTTGTGAGGACCCGAAAGTTTTCATTTATTTATTTATTTATTTTCTTTTATTTTTATTTTTATTTTTATTAAGTTAAATTCTATTTTCTTTTATTGTAATTTACTTGCCCTAATTTTTTGGTTGCTTTAATGATTGAGTCGATATTAATCCTTTTACCTTATTTAATTTAGTGCATGTTGAGTTTTGTAGTGTATTACGCGAGTACGACCAATGACTGAGGTGTGTGCAATAAATTTGGTGGACACGAAGGAGTTTTGTGCAAAAGGGAGTATGTGACAAGAGGTTAAGAGTTAATTGGAGGAGCATAAGATATCTTAGTGATTAGAGGCAAAAAAGAGACAAAGAGATAGACATGAATCCATGTTGCTCCAAGTGTCGACGATCTAAGCACCCATTGACCAAGACTAGTTATTATTTATCTTTCCTTTTCTCACCAAAAAGCTTTCATTTTTTTTTCTTCCTTGAGGTCGAGAGAGAGAGAGAGAGAGAGAGAAAAGGAGAGAAAGAAAAACTCAAGTTCTAAGCTTGATTCTTGTTTGATTAGTGAGAAACTCAACAAGAAACTCAAATCGACTCCATAGATCATAGAGGCAAGTGCGGAAAGAAGCTTTTGGTGAAGTCTTGGAGAAGGAAAGCTTTAAGTTTGCATTCTATCCTAGGGTTTTGAGGTAAAAGTGCTAGGAACCACCTCTTTCTTCTCTTATCTTGAAGTTTATTTGATATACGAAGTAAAAGAAGCAAAAAGAAACATGATTATGGAACATTTCATGGTTTTGTTAAGTTTTATTGAAATTTTCAGCTTTGATACAAGATATATGTAGTTTAGTTTAGAGCTTGATATATGTGAAATTTTGCTAGATTTCCTTGCCTAGAACATATATTGTACACCTTATGATATGTTATCTTGATTGTTAGTGGTTTTTGCCAAAAATAGGGTTGAAATTTGGAAGGTTAACTTGAGGAATTTGGGGGTCAAGTTGCTGGAATTTTTCTCTTGTTGGTTAAATGAGAGAGAATGAGAGTTGAGGGTAAGTGTAGGAAGATTTGGACCTACTTTGCTCGAATTACACGAGAACACCTTGATTTTCATATATTTGATGGTTTTGAGCCAAAATAAAATGATTTAAGAGGAGGCAAATGATGTTTATTCCAAAACATTTTATAGTTAGAAATTTCAGTTTTGAGCCTCAAGACTCTTGTTACTTTTCTTCAAAATTCTTGTCTATACTTAACATAGGCTCTGTTTGGATTTCTCAATTTTTGAAAAATAAATTTTTCGTATACAAAAGCTACAGTAATACACAAACAAAAATAACTCCAAAAACACCATATCCATACAATATATAAAAAAAATAACTCCAAATATATATATATAAAATACACCACTACCCATCACTCTCCACTACCACAGCTACCACCTTACCGCCACCACCCCCACACTCACGACCCTCTCTCCTCTCCTCTCTCTCTCTCTCTCCCCGCCTATCTTTCCTCCCTCTCTCCTCTTCCTTCTCCTCTTGTCCTCTTCCTCTCTCTCCTTCTTCCACCTTTCTTCTTTCCCTTTCCTCGCCCCCTAATTTCCTTCCCCTCTGACCGAAACCTTCCTTGTCACGATCAAATTTGATTGCGACCAGAAGCCGCGACCAAGACGGTCGTGGTAAGAGTGGTGGCTAAAGTCGCAACCACCACCCGCGAGTAGGAGAGGGGTTTGGGTTGGAGGGAAGGAGAGGAAGGGAGAGAAGGGAGAAGGGAGAGGAAAGAGCGAGGAGGAGGAGGAAGAGGAGGGGAAGGAAATAGTAGGGAGGAAGAGAGCAAGAGAAAGGAGAGTGGGGGAGTAAAAGGAAGGGGGTGGCGGTGGGTCGTGTAAAATTTTAAAAACAATATCCCAAAAAATTGTAAATTATAAAAATACTCAAAAATATTTTTTAAAAATACCTCTAAAAACAATCCAAGAAACATCTACAGTAAAAGTTTTCATATACACAACTACAGTAAAGTTTTTGGAAAATACCCCCAAAAATAGTTAATCCAAACAGAGCTATAGTTTTGCTCCATACTATGCTTGAAGCATTGAGCTACCATATGTGGTTTTTCCATTGATTTTCACAAGTAAAAGGCGTGATTTTGAACCGCTATGTTGGAAATTTAATGGTTTCTTGTTATATGATATCTAATCACACATTTGGAGACTGGCCAGGAAGCAGCACCTGAGCTTGACTGATAGACCTTAATTAGTTGGTGAGTGTACCAATTGTATGATAGAACTTGCTACTTGATTGAAATGACCTTTTGATGTGAATAAGCAATACTTGACATGAGATCGTGATTGAGTGAATGTCACTGCTATGCTCTTGACTTGTTTTAGTTGGGCAAGTATGTACTTTATCACACTTCCCTAACTGGATTAAAGTATTGTGCACTGTTTGCAAGTGAATTGATGTTCATGTATATGATTTGAAAGTAACTGCTTGGGATCCCAAACTTCATCGGCTAGTTAGTCGAATTGAGCCAGCAAGGACTTGGTCAAGGAGATTGGTGAACCATGGGTAGTGTTTATCGTTTAATTCATTGGATGCGTCCTTTGGAATCGGTATACTCAAATATTACCGCCCAGTGTTCTTGGATTTCGGGCCCGGTAGGGGTTGATCGGTGGATGGAGATTGGAGATAAGCAGTGCTCTACTGGACTTGTTACTATATTCCTAGGGTTGACGGAGTGTCAACGGATCCTGCTCAAGCTGTTGCTGAACTAGCTCGCAAAAGCAAACTGTATCCTTATGTGTGAAAGTGTTAATTACTTATCTGATTTGTTTCTTGAAATGTTAATGACTTATCATATGAACATTTACTTGCTTCACTTTGAGATTGTGATATATGTAACTGCCAACTTGCTACTTCGTTTGCATGTTGTCTTGGTACCTCACTGGGCATTAGCTCATTCTATTAGTTTGTTTTTCTTACAGGGGGCGAGATTGTGGGCGAGTGAGTTGGAGAAGGCTAGAGTTTTGATTTAGGCTCCTTGTCTTTTATTCTAGTGTTTTTTTAGTTTTAGCTGTTTGATTTGAGCTTGAATCTCTTGTTATATTATAGGTCTATATGGGAATTTGATGACCACGAATGTATATATCTAAGTTTCAAAGTTGATAGTGCTTTTGTTATCAAGGTTCTTGATTTGTATTGGGACTTGTGCTGAGACTTGGTGAGAATTAGGCGGCTGGTCTGCCAAATCCTGGGGTACGTTCTAGGGGGAGGTGGGGTCATCACATCTGTCAAATGAAGTTCTGCAAATTCTGCACTTTGACGAAGAGTAGTTTTAACCAAGTATAAAATATATCCAAGCACACAAATAAAATTTTCTCATATAGACAAAGCAAAAAAGTGCTATATTGCTTTTCTAAAAAATTATTTCAAATAATCTCCTAACCAAACACATT
Organism: Coffea eugenioides; assembly: GCF_003713205.1. Taxonomy (NCBI): domain Eukaryota; kingdom Viridiplantae; phylum Streptophyta; class Magnoliopsida; order Gentianales; family Rubiaceae; genus Coffea; species Coffea eugenioides. The sequence goes on from NC_040037.1 coordinate 47,237,890, forward strand.
AAGGTTTCAATATTATCTCATAGAAATTAATGAGTTATCCACAAATTGAACTACTATTTCAAGTAGATGCTCAAAATCTCGTCAACTCCTCCAAAGTGCACAAAATATAGATAAAAAAGCAAAACTATTCTATTATCACATGTAATTCTAATTTGTTTGGTTTCTTTACAACCATAAATTCTGTGTTTGTTGACTGTCATAGCATGTCCACTTTGCCAATATGCAGTTAAACTACAAATACTCACGCAGAAGCTGGAAAATTGGAATGTTTTGAAGAGCATTGTCATAAAAAGGAGAAAATGTAGTTTGTGTTGGAGAAGAGAGCAGAAATGGTGTCTACAAATCAAAGTCTAATTCGGCTCACTTCAACATGGATGCAATCTCATAAAAAAATTTGGCTCTTCTTTCTGTATATCTTAGAGTGACCTCGATTCATGTTCATCAACCTAGGAAGAAATGATAAATTTAGTTCAACATACATAATTCTTTGTTTAGATTATGAGAGAAACTAAAAGTTACACATGTCACCTTTTTCATGGTTGATGTGCTACTATATAGTCACTTTTTGTCGAATAGGAGAGATGAGTTGCGATCTACACAAGTCCATGGTGTATATATCATGAAATTCCATTGCTGGAAGGTGGTAGTCGGTAGAAGTACAACAGTGCCACTGGCCTATGCTAACATGAGTTCTAACTATAATGGTCAATGGTCAAGTGATGGTCTAATTGTCTAGATAAAAAAAATAACTTTAGAAAATCTCACATAGTCACACTACATGTCTAATAAACAAAAAAGAAAAATATTTTTATAGAAAATGAAAAAAGAAAATGGAACAGAATGAGAAATAAAACATACGAAGATTTGGGTGGCATACACATTTACTATTTTTCTATTAGTTTAAAAATCCAATTATCATATTAGCTAAGATTACAATGGTTTTTTCGAATATTTTTGAACCATGTGGGATACTTTGACCTTTGCGTAAGCCATCGGTTTCACTGGATTTTACCCTAATCAAATTCATGGTGATTCAAATCCCATTAAACTAAAGATTTGAGCGCTTCTATAACTATCATAAAAATACGATATGTGATCTCTTCTCTAAGCTCTCTTGTACTATCACGTATCCGACTAAAAATCCTTCAAAGAGAGACTAGGTGGCTTAACACAAATTTGATTCACACATTATATTTTCCAAAACATTTTTTAATATACACAAGCATGAAAATGAAATGCTAATCCGTAAAATCGTGAGCTTTGATAATGTTAGTATTTATCCTAATGCTAGCTTTGCCTCTACTATTATGATGCAATGGATCAACATAGTACTTTTAAGAGTTAAAGAAAAGAGAAATGTAATTATATTAAAGAAGGACTCTACTCTTTCAACTTCTCCAATGTCACTCTTTTCAAATTCAAATTGTCTTTAAAAAAGGCCAAAAGTGGTTTTTATCTAATATTTTGTTTTATTTGTATTACTATTTTTCTAGTTTTACATTTTTTCGGTTTCTCTTTTTCATTTTTGTTGTCATTCCATTTAACTTTTCACCAAAGCTCCTCCATCCTAATATCAATTTGTGATTGTGTTTACATCTATGATCGACATTTTTCTCTACCTTCACCTTTGATGCAATTGTATATTTCGTCGCACTAGTTTCATAACTTGTCTCTTCTACTCATAAAGAAAATTATACAAATGAGAAAATAAATCTTGATACTCCAAGCTAACAAAAGCTCACATAGAGTTACAGCAAGTTAGCAATTGAAATGACTTTAGGAGGTATGACACGTGGCTTTTGTAAGATTCTCATTTTCATTTTTCTCTTTGATCAAGGAAGAATAGTAAAACAAAGTAAGAGCACAACAAACATGTAACGACCCCACCCCCCCTAGGGCGTACCCTAGGTTTTAGTAGGTCGCCTGCCTGGTTCATGCCAAGACTCACTCACATTAATTTAAGAGATAACATTTATATAGACCAAACTAGTAATAAACCATTCACTCTCAAGTACGGACTCCATAAAAAACAAAAACAAAAACAGTCTTAAACTATATAATATGTACATCCCTCAAAAGAAAGTTTGCAAAGCTTTAACGTTAAATACAAAATTCACTCTCAAGTCACCAACTTATACGACTGGCCTCTTCTCACTCCGTCCTCCACTCCTATAAGGAAAGCAACTAAAGAGGTTGATGTAATGCCCAGTGAGGTTCCAAGTACAACCAGCAATTCAATAGAATCACAAAGTTTACAACCCAACAATAAAACATGTTACAACAATTAATATTCTAAAACAAGTAACACATTTAATATGAAAGGATACGGTACTGATACGAACTCTAGAGGTGGCTCCTATCCATTTTTAGACGTAGCACTTAGTTTCGTTTAGTTATTCAATGTCCACAATCAATATCAAAGGTTACGGTGAAAAGAAATAATTAGCGGCGCTCTCTAGCAGCGGCGTTCAAGCTCCAAGAACGAAACCCTAGTAGCGGCTCTCCCTCCCTTCCACGGCCATGGCTGCCCTCCAGCCTTCTGCTGGGGGGTGTCCCTCGGCTTACCAAGCTTTCCAACGCAAATCCTTCGCTGCCCTCTTCTCAGCCGGTTCTCTCCATCAAAGCGTCATCCTCAACCCATAAGGGGGAGCCGACTCTTATGTTTTCACAAGAAGCTCTGCATAGGCTATCCACTCCGTACAAGTATGCCCTGGTGGGAAAATTCTCCAGGGGCAGACCAAAAATGGAGGAAGTGCGCAAGTTTTTTCTCTCCTTAGATTTAAGAGAAGCAGCTTTTGTGGGTTTGCTTCACTCGAGGCATGTGTTCATTAATCTGTCCAACGAAGTAGATTTTCATAGGCTTTGGTCCAGAAGCATCTGGTATGTCCATGGATTCCCTATAAGGGTCTTCAAGTGGTCGACAACTTTCCATGTGGACAAGGTGCCGTCGGTCGCACTCGTTTGGTTCTAGCTTGCAAAGCTGTCGGTTCACTATTTCAACAAGGAAGTGTTGTTTCAGATTGTCTCAACGCAGGGTACGCCGTTGTTTGTGATACGGCAACATCGGAGAAGACCCGCCCAAGTTGTACGCGAGTCTGCGTGGAGGTCGACCTGCTCAAGCCTCGGCTATCACTATTATGGATTGGGAATAGTGACCAAGATGGGTTTGGCAGAGTTTCATACCAAAAAACCTTCCGCTATATTGTGCGCATTGCTTTCGGCAGGGACATGGGGTGGAGGAGTGTCATGTCCTTTGGCCAGATCTCCGAGAAACAAGACCTGAGGGTGCGAAGCAAGGTAAGACTCGCCTGCAAACAAAGGCGGTGCAACAAGGAAAAATGGGAAGGAACGAGGCTAATCAATCTGGACCATCAGGTGGGCAGATTGAGGCAGCGCAGGTGCTGGGTCCACCTCTGCCCATGAACCCAGCGCCAGCGGAGAAGGCAACCAAGGCTGCGCAGGATGATGTGGAGGACAGGCCGACTCCAACGGTGGTGGCTGCGCCTGTAACTATCAAGCAGATACCGCAGCTTGGTAGGGGTTGGGAGTGGCTGCCTGGACAAGGAGACCAGTGGGGGGACAGGGTAGTCGAGCCTACGGTCATGGAGCCCCAGTGGGTCTGGCTAGCTACGCACGTGAGGCTGAACCTGAACGTAATTCTAGTTCGTTAACGCAAGAAGCGACGTCTGGGACTGCTACACAGGCGCTATGTCCGCAGCCAGTGGAGGGGCATCACAGACCTTTGCGTGGGATATTTCCTCCAGTGGTTGATGACCCGCAACAACCAAGCGAGCTACACCTGGAGCTGGGTAGCGTAGAGCTGACCAAAGGTTGTTTGGGTGCGAGAGCAGCGGTGCCGACCGTGGAGGATAGCGAGACGAGTGATGAAGGGAGAGAATTTGAGCTGCCTCGGGTGGCAGGGAACTTGTCACCAAGGCTGGTGGTCGTACGAGAGCCGACTCTGAATACTACAAGTATGGAGTTAAACATTGACTCCCTCGACGATAGTGGCAAGAAGGTTAGGAAGGCAAAGAGGAAGGGGGCTTCGTGCTCAATTGCAATCAAACAGACAGCTTCGGTCCTCAACTGCTATCAATAACTCATTACAGGTATTGCATGATGATTAATATGCTATTGAGGAATATTGGAGGGGTGTCAAAAGTGCCCAATTTGAGAAGATTGAAAAATATTATTCGCTCACATGGTGTTCAGTTTGTCACAATTTCTGAGCCAAAATTAAATGTGTCTCGAGTCGAGTATATCCGCATAAGAATATCATTTGATTTTGCAATTGTTAACGTCTCGGAGGATCTTTGAGTTTTTTTATAATTGCCCTTTTGTTTGCTCGGTAGTTGGTACCTCTAATCAGCATATTTTCCTATCTATTAAACACCCGTGGTTGCCGGGGCCAATGATTTTCTCATTTGTTCATGCTATGTGTTCGGTGGAGGGACGTCGGGATTTATAGGAAAAGTTTTTAGTTGACAAACCTTGTTCCTTGCCTTGGTGTATTGGGGGTGATTTTAATGTTATTGTGGATGCGTATGAGAAACGAGGGGGGAGACCATTCTCTGTGTCGGAGTGTATTGAGTTTTTGGCTTTCATGGAGGAAGTCGAGGTATTCAATGCAGGTTTTTCAGGGTCCAACTTTACATGGTGCAACAATTGGAGGGGAAGGGTTAGAATTTGGAAGAGTCTAGACCGGTTTCTCATTAATAGGGAGTGTTTAGAGTTGGCCTCAGCAATTTCAGTAGTTCATTTAGCGAGACACCCGTCTGATCAAGCCCCGCTGAAAATTTCGTTTGTGTCGAGGTTGGATAATGGGCCGCGACCATTCTGATTCTTGAACGTATGGACATCCAAGCCGGAGTTATTAGACGTCATGAGGACGGCTTGGAACATGAAAATGCAAGGATCACCATTACGAATTTTGTGCTCAAAGTTGTTGGCTACCCGTAGGGCAATTCAGCACTGGAATAAGCAGCATTTTGGAAATGTTGGTAATGCTGTTACGGAAGCTGAGGCTGGGCTTGTAAGGGCAGAGGAGGGTGTGGAAAGTCATGAATCCGAGGAGGGTCGCGAGGAACTTCACAAGGCACAAGCAGAGCTTAGTAGAGGGCATTGGCAATTGAAAAACAATTCTGGAGGCAAAAAGCAAGGGTCAAGTGGTTTCATAGTGCGGATTAGAATACATGGTAGTTTCATGCAGTGGTCAAGCAGAGGAGAGTACAAAGGGCGATACACAGGGTGAAAAATTCAAATGGGGCATGGGTGGACAAGGATGATGACATAGCAAAGGAGGCAATTGATTATTCTTTAGATTGTTTTCGGATTCCAGTCCGGGGGAGTTGGTGCATTTAATTACGCCAATGGTCACAGGGGAGGAGAACGCTTTGTTGGCGAAAGTGCCTGACATGGAGGAAATGTGGCGTCTGGTATTCACCATGGATGGGGAGAGTGCGGCGGGTCTGGACGGGTTTACAGGGAAGTTCTTCACCTTTGCTTGGGATATCATTGCTCACGACATGCACAGAGTGGTGGAGAGTTTTTTCTACGGAAGTGAACTGCCGAGGTTCATTACTTCCACCTTAATTGTCTTGATACCTAAAGTTTCGAATCCCCAGGATTTCTCTAAATTCAGACCGATTAGCCTTTTCACTTTCTTTAATAAATTATTATCCAGAATTTTGGTGGGGCATCTGGGCTCTATGATGCCGTGAATTATCTCTCCCCAGCAGATGGGGTTTGTCAAAGGCAGAAACATAACGGATAATTATTTGCTAGCCCAAGAGTTAATCTCGAATATAGGCAAGAAGGCAAGAGGGGGAAATATTGCTTTAAAGCTGGATATGACTAAGGCATCTGGTCAGATGTCTTGGAGACATATTATTACCATGTGTCGCGCATTTGGTTTTGGAGAGCGGTTTATTGACATGGTCTGAAGGCTTATCTCTAACGTGTGGTTTTCAATTATCATTAATGGAGCTTCACACGGTTACTTCAAATCTGGCAGGGGGTTACGCCAAAGAGATCCTTTATCCCCAATGCTCTTTATTATTGGCTCAGAGATGCTGTCGCGAGGGCTGAACTATCTAGCAACGCAGCAGAGTTATGTAGGGTTTAGAGTCCCAGCGGGCTGTCCTATCGTCACGCATCTAGCATTTGTTGATGACGTGCTGATTTTTACTAATGGGTCAACTGCTGCTTTAAAGCGAATTGTGCAGGTGCTCGAGGCATACCAGTATTCCTCAGGCCAACTGGTAATTGCTCAAAAGAGTGGCTATTTGGTCCATTCGGCTCTACCCCCAGCTCAGCGAAGAGTGATCGAGCGGCTTATGCAATTGACTAGACAGGAGTTCCCCATTCGATATCTTGGCTTCCTTTTGTATCTGGGTAGATGCAAGTCTTCATATTTTGGTGAGGTGTGTCAAGCGGTGCTGGCTCGAATTATGTCTTGGAAGTTAAGGTTGATCTCCCCGGGAGGGAAAATAGTCTTGATAAAGCATGTGCTCTCCTCCATTGCGGTCCATTTACTATCAGCTGTTGTATGTCTCGTCTCGATCTTCAAACGAATAGAGCAGGCTTGTATGAATTTTCTATGGGGTTCATCAGGGAAAGGGATGAAATTTCACTGGATCAAATGGTCTCAGTTATGCCTCCCGGTTGAGGAGAGGGAGTGGGTTTCAGGAAGCTTCAGGATGTGTGCTCGGCCTTCTCTTGTAAATTGTAATGGAATTTTCGGACTAGAACATCACTTTGGGCAGAGTTTATACGAGCCAAATATTGCAGGGGTCTTCATCCGTGCCAGGTGGAATTGAGACAGTTTGACTCGATGACGTGGAGAAAAATGTTAAACATAAGCTGACAGGTGGAGCTCTCCATGCTATGGTTGGTGAACGCGGGGTCCTGTAATTTTTGGTATGACAACTTGCTGGGCAGCGGAGCTCTATGTCTGAAAGCTATGGTGCACCCGACCCTCATCTTCAAGGACTTTATCACTAATGGGAAGTGGAACGGTACTTTGCTTAGTCAACATATACTGCAAGAGCTCATCCCTCAACTACTACAACACCCGGTCCCGGATGGAGGGTGCCGCGACGAGATGATATGGAGACAGACGGCTTCGGGACGGTTCACTTTGGCATCGGCCTTTCAGGAGGTCCGTCAAGCTTGAAATTACATCGTGCTATACTCAGGTTTGGCATTCTCAAATGTCGTTGAAAATTTCGTTCTTCATGATGCGATTGCTTTTGGGGAAATTGCCGTTAACTGATGCTTTCCGGAGGGTGGGAGTCCAATTGGCCTCAAAGTGCTTGTGTTGCCAGGAGGGAGCGATTGAGACACTGGAACATGTGTTCGCGGAGGGTCAGGTTGCGCAGGGGGTCTGGAATTATTTTGGTAGGATTTGTGGGGTAGCACAACTTGGCTCATCACTATGGGCATGGATTACGGTTTGGTGGATGTCCTCACCCGGCCTGCATTAAGACGGTTCCTTTTCTCAGTTCTTCCCAGTGTTATATACTAGCATATCTGGAAGGCTCGGAATAACTCATACTATGAAGGGAGTCAGATGCGCATGGCGAGGATTTGTCATGCCATTTTGTTAGACGTGACAGGGGTGGTTGAGGTTCAGAGTAACCAGAGGCTTGGGGTGGAAACGTTTCTTCAGTTATATGAGTGGACAACTCAACAGCCAACGCGTTATAGGGTCCAGCTGGTGTGGTGGAAGGCGAAGGAGGCTGGAGTGCTAACATTAAATACGGATGGTTGCTCCAAGGGCAATCCAGGAGTGAGTGGTGGTGGGGGAATACTTCAGGACTCATCTGGGTTTCCTTTATTGGCGTTCTCGGCTTACTTTGGGGAAATTTCGAGTTTGCGGGTAGAGGCATTGGCCCTGGCAACGGGGCTCCTCTTGTGTTCCAAAAGGGGTTCACCAATGTCAGCATTCAAGTTGATTCTCTAGTTCTAGTTGGGATTCTTCAGCGACGGCTCCAGTGCCCATGGGAGATGCGAAGGGAGGTACACCAGATCTGGGGCATGGTTGCAAATGCGGCGCGGTTTACTCATTGCTACAGAGAAGCAAACAAGGTGGCAGATAGTCTGGCAAATGTGGGCGCCTCCGACCGTAACCAGAATGTCAGCATTTATGCTCACTTCAACAAAATTCCAAGATAGGCGCGTGGGGAAATTCGCATAGATAGGTTAGGCATGCCTTCGTTCAGGCGGAGGAAAGTAGGCTAGCCTAGGAGGTTGGCTAATTCGGTAGTCTTGGTACTTTGTGTATCCGTTTGGGACGTATTTGAATAAATAAAATAACTTTTAAAAAAAATAGCAAAGGTTACGGTACTGATACGGACTCTAGAGATGGCTCCCACTCGTTTTCAGACGTAGCACTTAGCTCCATTCAGTTATTCAATGTCCACAATGAATATCAAAGGTTACGATACTGATACGGACTCTAGAGGTGGCTCCTATCCGTTTCCAGAAATAGCACTTAGCTCCGTTCAGTTATTCAATGTCAATAATCAATATCGAAGGTTACGGTACTGATACGGACTCTAGAGATGGCTCTCATCCATTTCCAGACGTAGCACTTAGCTCCGTTCAGTTATTCAATGTCATTTCCCCAGTTAAATAGTAACCAACATTCTCCTTTCTTCCAGTGCTCGGTGATCACCTCAGTAGGTCATACTCGAGTATACCAGTAAACGGTACCCAAGGACTATCGACCTACTCAACCGAGCCCATTGCTGGCTCGAATAGGCAGACTATCAATGGGGTTTGAGTCCAAAATGGTCATGCACAGTTAATAGTAATAGTTAAACAAGTAATAGCTCCCAAGAGCAGTTAAGTCGAATGCGATAAAGTAAACACTTGCCTTTTAGTAAAATAGTATTGGCAAATTTTCACTCTAAACAATTCAAATGTCGATAATCCAACAAGTATCAGTCAACTAGGCACTTAAAATTTATCATTCATCAGGTATTCAATCATTACAAACAAATGTAGAGCACTCACCACGTAGTTTGAAATTACTCTTCGACACTCAGAGCCTCTTTTGGTTCACCCTCGGCTCCTGAAATATTTGTAACTTATTAGACTACTTGTTAAATTCCAAAAGTGATGCTTGAGTATATTGATTGGTGAAATCAAGGGCTATGCTAAACAAAATTTGTAGCATAGTGTGTTCATGTTTTCCATCTAAAGTTCATTATTTCCTTCGCATAAATCTTCTTAAATTCAACATATATTTTACCATCATACTTCATAGGTTGTTTTAAGCACACAGTTTGGTCAAAATTTCCAGAAAAAGTTTAGAAAATAGTTTGAAATCCTCAACCATTCCAATTTGGTCCAAAACAGATTCAAGTAGCTGACTAACTCAAGTTTCTTTCATCAAAACTCAATATTTCTTCCTCTAGTCAAGGTAAGCGTAAACTACAGGGCAAAATGGAAGATTATAGGGTATTCTTGACCAACATTTGCACAAATTTTAGTTCACAAAACAAAATACTTATGTCTTTCTTCCAATCTGTTATAAGCTAGAAACTTTCCTACAAAACAGCCCTAAGTTCTCATTTTAATCTCCAATTCCTTTACTTACTTCAAAATATAACACATGAAACAACATAGAAACATCTAGCAAGGTATATAACATGGGTCCTAGCAAGGATTTCATCAATGACTCAAGATGAAAGTTGAAAATTCCAGCTTTCATACAATCATATCAATCTGGAAAATTTTCAACAAAATCAATGAACGTGCAACTGTTATTTCAACCATACTAGATTCTATATAAACAGTTGTCATGTTATAAAACATGAAATCTTAGCAAAAATTCACTCAGAATTTATCATAAAAGCTGAAAATTCCAGCTTTATGCAATTGACCAAGAGCTTGGAAAATTCCAGCAATGTAGTGAGCATGTACCAACAAAATTTTGGAGTTAATGTGACGACCCACCTCTTCTTAGGGCGTACCCCAGGGTTTAGCAGACCGCCTACCCAGTTCTCGCCAGGACTCACTCACTCTCGACTTCAAGAAAACAAGTTATAACTTCAAAAGGAAATGAAACAACAGTTCCAAACTTAGAATGTACATTTATGCTCAAGTCTGTCTCAGTCGCTCATACATTCCCAAATATAACAAAAGATTTAAGTTCTAGATGACTTCCAATCCTAATCGAGTATTAGCGCGAGTACAATCACAAAAAGTCAAAAACTAGACGACTCTAGCCTGTACTAGCCTCACAACCATGCTCGTATCCCCTGTAAAGAAAACAAAACTAATAGGGTGAGCCAAATCTCAGTGAGGTTCCGAACATCATGCAAAAATCAAGTAGCACGTTGACCACCGTATAAAACTTGAAATATCAAAGTAGCGAGCATAAGAGTTCATAAAAATGAGCAATAACACTTCAAATAGCAAATTATTAGATATCCAACATTTCCAAGAAAAATGATACAATTGTTCTTGCGAGTTAACTCCGCCATAGCTTCACCAAATAGTAGTTGACCATCCGTCAACTTTCAAGTAGAGTAACCAGTCCAGTAGTACACCACTTGGCTCCAATCTCCATCCATCATTCAAACCCCCTACCGTGCCCGAACTCCAATATAACAGTGGTGGTAATACTCGAGCATACCAATTAGTTGAAGAGATAACACTCCACTCGACAAAATAGTAGGCCCAGGGTTCGTTATCTAATCGACCAAACCCTTGCTGGCTCGACTCGTTTAACTAACCACAGGATTTTTGGAATTCCAGGCAGTATTCGAAACGTAAACATGTATATCAAGTCAATAGTAACCAGTGAATAGTAATAAGTCATATTAGGGCAAGTGCGATAAAGTACACCCTTCCTCATCCAAACAATTCAAATACAATCTGTGAGGACTCGAAAATTTACTTATTTTAAATTCCTATTACTAGCTTATTTAAATATTTAATTGTCCGTTTACTCCGAATATTTTATTTCAACCTTTTTAGACCCAATTACATGGAACTATGACTTACTTATATTTTTAAAATGACTCGTTTCAAAATTTAATTTTGAAAACTCGTTAAGTGAGAATAGTGAATACGCGTTTGGAGACAATAAACGATTTGAGGATACAGTGAGCTTGGAGAGTGAAGACTCATACATTAGTCTCAAAATATTTATTTTTATGTTTAAATACTCAAGTATTAGTTAGTCATACTATCGTTACAAGAATTCCTTAGAAATTTCGCTCTATCGCGCACAAATCGGAAATACGCGTTTTCGCGCGCGCGATTAATCGAGGGACTTTAGACCTTTATTTTTAGACTATTTAGATTGAATAATAATAGTATAGATGGAAGTGAATTAGAGGTTTAGTGCACAAGTGAAACAAACCCGAGAGGAAACGAGCACGAAACGCGCGCGAACGCGCACTGTTCCTAGTTGACTTTTGGAGCATTTTTTGCCACACACTTAAGCTTCTCAAGGAAGCTTCATCATCAGCCAAACACACACTCTCTCTTTGTTCTTGCTGGCTGGCCACCCCAAGGAAGAAACAAGACCAAAAGCTCTTCATTTTCTTGCTTCATTTCTTGTCCAAATCACTCCAAAATTTTACTACACCTTGCAAACAACTTGGAGATCAACTCAAGCTAGGAAAGGAGCTTCATTTGTAGGGTTTTCTTGAGCTTCAAAGGACCGAAAACTTCTGATTTAGTCATCTAAGAAGGTAACAAATGATCAACCTCTTGAATCTTGGCTTATATAAGTTATATTGCACTTGTAAGCTTATAGATGCATGTGGGTAGCTCTATATTGTTGGAAATCTTGTGAGTGGGCTCTATGAAATCCCACAATGGACTTGATGAGCTGGTTTGATGATATTGGGTGTTATTTATGTTGGATTAGTGCTTAATCTAGTGGATATAAGTTGTATTGTGGAAGAAAACTCAAAGGGAGTGAAATGAGAAAAAGGGATGGTTCTGCCCCTATATTGCCGTGCCCCTTCAGTGCAATTTTTGTGGTCCAATTGACTTGATTTTGATGTAAATGTGTAATATAGGTTTTGTAGAAAGTTTCCTCAAAAAATTACTTGATTTGGTTGGGTAAAAGTTGAGATTTCGAAATTTCACCAAAACTGGAAAACGTGACCAGAGTCTCTCTGGCAGTGATTTTGTATCGACCATAACTTTTTCCTTCGACGTCAAAATTTAGTGATGTTTTTGGCATTAGAAACTAGACATTTCCAGTTTTCCATCGGTATAAAATGCATCCCCTGATTCCACTTGAGTGAACCGTACTAATCGTTTGAAGATGCCTGTCCTGTTTCACGGAGTTACTGGAGTGCATGTTATGAGCTGCAAATTGATGCTTGAATATGAGCTAGTTGTGGATAGAATTTTAAAACGATTCCTTCTGTGAAATTGTAGCTTTATGAATGTAGTTTTCAACGTTGACAACCATGCTCTATTCCAAGTTGAATTGAGTGAGTTATGGCTGAATTTCAAACCTGCCTCGTTGCTTGAAAACCCTAAATTTGGGCTGGTCAATGGCTAATCTTGATTGGGAGTTGTTATTTCGAAACTGTTGGTGTTAATCACCTATCAAACACATTTTTTGATGTCTCTTAGACATTGTCTTCATAAATGGACCATGTTTGAAAAGATTTCATTGGCCAAATGATTGAGAAAAGAAAAACGAAAGTGCAAGGCAGATTTGCCTTAGGAAATCGTGGAACTTTAGAGACTTTGTTACCCAACTTTCCGTGCAAATTTTTACATGAAAATTGACAGAGGAATAGCCCTCATATGGTAGGGTAGTGCTACCAAATTTGATGTCCTTCCAGGTCCATTTCGATGCTCAACCAAAGTCTTAAAGTTCCCATTTTAAATCTGAAAAACCCTTGTTTGGTGAGGAAATTTCAGTAATTTTGAGCCACTATATCTTGGTGCTCGAAGCTCCGATTGTTGTTCAGCTTGTTTTGTTTTAAACTTTGATTGTAACTCTAATTGAGTTCCAAATTTCAGAGGCTAGTTCGCATTGTGTGAATTTTGCCGAAAATATGACAGCATCTTGGACCCAAAATTTGAATGTCTTCCATTTGGAATCATGAAAAATTCCCTTCTAGGAACTTTTAGTACTTTGGAAGTAGTTTCCAACGGTACAAATTTTTCCAATTTTGGACTTACCGAGTGTGAGTTACGATTTTTCAAAATTGCGTGTCGAATCTGAAATTTTCAAACTGAAAGAAATTTAAGTTTTTAGAACTCTCCATTTTTCCTTCGATACCACTTGACCGTTTTTCACTCGATTTCAAAGATAAAAATCATATTTCTCTTGTGTTTTAAAACCCCACTTTTGAGCCTTGATTTACGAGTAATTAAGGCTCATTTTCGTGATATCTTCTTAGATTGTACACTAGTACAATCTTCTTCGATAATTAGGGGTCTTAAGCGATAATGTGTAATAGTTATTATTATTCGCTCAGGCACTCAAGAGGACTTTTGAGAGAATCCCACGGTGGACGTGATACATGTTCAATTGCTATTTTCGATTGGAAATTATGGGAACGTGATACATGTTCAATTGTTATTTTCGATTGGAAATTTTGAAAATGGAGTCGAGTGTGTACTTTACCGCACTCGTTCTCATTTGAAATGAATAACTCATGAATGACTTGCTTGAAATGAAATGAATGATTGAATGTAATGAATGTTTGAATGACATGAAATAGTATGCTATGGCTGCATACGTCGTGGAGTGAATCTCCTCGACTCATAAATGTTACATGGGGGATACCCAAACTCATAAGCCAACCTTGGGACTCGAGCCGACATGGGATTGGTCGGGAACCTCGGTGAGCCATAAGAATAACATGATAAGCTTGATCTATTGGAGAGATCTTGCTTGGCCTACTCGTACAGTAGCGCCTTTATCGTCGTTCGGGTCCGGTGGGGGGTTGTAAGGTGCAAGGACATGTGAAGTAAAATGGAGTCTACGAATTGGAAATACCGACCCGGCTAAAGGAGAGTCCACGGGAAGGTATACGATGGAGATCTGGCAAAGCAAATGGAACTTAGCTCCTGAGAGCTACCATATTCTTGAATTGTTTCTATTTATATTTCACTTGAATTGTTAGTTACTCGATTATTATCATTTTTCTTGTGAATTGGGATTGTTATTTGGACAACGTGTTTGCATATGTGTTTCTTGGCCTCACGAATGATTGCTCACCCCATAGATTTGTTTTCCTTAACAGGAATGGACATGGAGTGAGACTCGAAGAAACCTTTCTGTTGTACTTTTGTGTCAAGGTTCCAAATATAATTGACTAGACATTGTGACTGTTGTATATTTTGGGAATTTATGTATCTTTTGGGAACCAATGTAAGAATTGGATGATTGATGTATTTTTGGAACTAGTGGTGTAAGTTTTAATGTTATTTATGGAAGCGACTTATCTTTCTTACTTTGTCTTGTCGTGATAGCTAGTATTGTAATAAGCTTGAACGGGAGTTGTACCGAGTCCTGACGAGAGCTGAGCAGGCGTCCTGCGGATACCCTTTGGTTCGCCTTAGGGAGAAGTGGGGGCGTCACAGTTGGTATAAGAGCGCTAGGTTAGAGATCTATTTGGGAGATATACTAGAAACCTTACCCTTAAGATTTGAGATATGATGACTAATTCATACTTTAAGTGATACTTATGTAAGTTAGTGACTAAGTTAGTCATACCTTAAGTGATATCTGAGCGAACTAGTAACTAAGTTTCTAACCCGAAAAGTGTGATTGTTTTGCAGGGATAGATAATGGAGATGGGACCCCCGTGGCTAATGGGAATGGCCATACTAATGGTCATGTAGAGCCTCCTAGGTCTATTTACTACCGAGCTCTGGGTGGAGGAGCTCGAGTACATTATTCACCCTCCACTAGATACCCTCGATGTTCGTGTAGGTTGACTTTTGCCTACCCGAACCATCTTGTGTTAGCTTTGGACGACGAGCGTCGTCAGTTGGTGAACCTCAACCGAGATTTACAGGAGGAGGTGGATGAGATGAGGCAGATGGTTAGTGCTCAGGGTAGGAGGATCGCTGAGCTTGAGGAGCTACTAGCTGGCGAGGTGGCTACTGCTAAGGTCACTCGTGAGGATGTGACAGCCCCACCTCACCCTAAGGCGAACCGAAGGGTTCGGCGGACCGCCTGCCCAGCTCTCGCCGGGACTCCGTCATACCTCCATCAAAACTGGAATAAAAATGCAAGTATCAAAACGAAATGGAAGGGCCGCCGCCATGCAGGATCCAACCAAGTACAAGGAAACTTTGTTCACCAAGAGAGTAGGTACATTCCCGAAAACATATGTTACATAAACATGAGGAAACACTTCAAAATATACATATTAGTAAGTTTACAGATCCAAAAAGGAACATTGTATTAAGATACATTTAGGGTTTCCAAATTGTCGAGGAGCTATACCAAAAGAGCAAAAGAATTTCTAACTAGCTCAACTCATTCCTCAAAACATTGAAGTTCCAAAAGATAGTTCCCTGTAAGGAAAACAAGGATAACGGAACGGGGTGAGCTAAAAGCTCAATGAGGTACCAACAATATAAACAGTAGAATTCATGAGAAAACACTTTGGAGGCATATATTCACATCAAATACGAGAAAAGAATGAACATCACAATGTAAATGATACAAGTGGCTCTCAGGAGTCAAATCCCAGTTGCTATACTTGATCCAGCCTCGTTGACCCTCCGTCAACATTCAAATAAAAGAACCAGTCCAGTAGAACACCACTTTAACTCCAAAACTCCATTCACCAAACATACCCCTTACCGGGCCCGAACGCCAAACAGGAACAGGAATGGTAATACTCGAGTATACCGGAATCAAGAGTCTCAATACCCAAAGATTCCCCCAGTAACAGGCACCCAGGGATTGTCAATTATCTCGACCAAGCCCTCGTTGGCTCGATTTAATTAACTCCCCATGGGGTTGAGCTCAGGTTTAACAGGAAGGTCGTTAGATACTCTTCCAAACGACAGCATAACAAGTGCAAGTAACAAGTTCAAGTACATAACAAGTACAAGTAATAGATTCCAGTTCGTTCAGTACAGGCAAGAGAACGAGTGTGATAAAATACACCCTCGTCTCATACAGGATAAACAGTCAGGAAAGACATTCAAATAGCAATTTGTAAATACAGAAAACCAGTTTAGCGATAATTCAGGGGAGTGGTACACTCACCAGTTAAGCAAGGATACGTCAAAAGTTTCAACCAAGGTAGGGCTCTAATCACCAAGAAACCCTAGCATAACCAAAGTAAACAATTATGGTTCCCACAGTCACAAATCCAATAAATGGAATGCATAAATACAATTCGACTACATGTCGTACGCCTTTCCAGGTTAGCTACTAGTACGAAAGAATAAAATATGACTTTTGAGCAAAAGGATAACAGTTGGTCCTAGGGTTACAAACAACTCCCAAAACCTATCATTTTTACCAAGATCAATTCAACTTGAAAGAATTGCGTAGCTCTAAGATTTTGGGCAGCATACCCTCTGTATTTACCTATTTTCCAGCCATTTATGGCTTCATTGTTTTCCTCAATCAATCCCAAAATCACACACAAAATAATCTCATTTCAATAGCCATTCAATAGGCTCCATTAGAACGTATAAGTACTAAAGTAAGCTAGGGAAAATCCGGAAATGAAAGTTAAGCCCTAAAACCCAAAAATAGTTTTGACATCGTTTAGCGTATTGGACACAACCAGAACTACGATTATCGGATGGAGGTGAAATATACACTGTTTCGAAGCTAACAGGAAGGGATACAATGTTGAAGAAGGCCACTCAGTCCAGTTTGTAGTGTAACTAAGTCAAACTTGCAATGTACCAAACCAGAACCGCATAAACAGGTTAGCAAAGCGCATTCTGGTTAAACAACCATAAGTCAGGCTAACAAAGTCCAATTCAAGTGACTCCAAAGCCATCCGAAAGATAAGATACCAGGATATATTTCTTAAGAAGACATCAACAACCAAATCAGTAGTATTCCCAATCAACTTAACCAATTACCAAAGCTGATTACCAGGTTCGGACAGAAACAGGGCAGTAGGGGTATTTCAGTTTTTTCATAGGCTACGTTGCTCTGATTGGCCTAAAATTTTGTAGGCATCTATCAAATATTATTCCCTACAACTTTTATGTTTTAATCCAAGGCTAATTCGGCCTCTAACTAGGGGAAACAGTACCGGACAGAATGGGTTCAATTGCAACCCTAATTTCCTTTCAAAGCGGAAATTTTCCGCAAATAGCCACAATTTACACCCTAAGGCTTCATTCTAAACCATTCCCAACCATCATCCATGGCCACACAATATTAATCATATGAAAACAGAAAAATCATGAATAAATATAAAACTTCACCAATTTCTACCAAAAATCATGAAACAACACCTAATATCATCACTTCATCTCACATAAGTCACTAATTAAGCATTATTGAAAAGAAAGAGAGGTCCCTTAGCTACTCACCTTAACAACCAAAGAAAGGAGACAACTTAACACCTTAATCTTCCAAACCACTCCACCACTCACCTTAATCCCACTAAGAGAGAGGTTTTTATGGAATAAATCAATATTCTAACGGTTGATTTGTGAGATTGAGCAAGAAATAGAAGGAAGAAATTGAAGAGTTTTCCTTTCTTTTTCCTTGGAGAGGTTCGGCCACAAGAAGCTTGCAAGATGATGAATTTTGGTCAACTTTTGATTTATTGGTAAAGTTGGGCCAAGGGTCAAAGTCCAACCAAATCACAAAGTGACACTTGTCACTCTCATTAATGCAACTCTATCCTTTTGTCTCTCCAACCTTAATCCATTTGGTAATCTCTAATCATCTCTTAACACCTGCTAAATTAAACCCTGTATAAAAAACTTAACTTAATTGGCCGAATTTTACCGAACTTTTCGCACTAGCGAGGCCTACGCCCGGTATACACTCCTAAAATCTCATGAACTAACTTATACTAGAAAAATGATTTTGAAACCAAATTTACTCATAAAAATTATCTAGAAAATTTTTCTAACAAAGAAAATATAGAAAAGGCGTGCAATTAAATAAAATAATGGCTTGAAAATAAGAAATTTCCGGGTTCTCACAGAGGAGCTTCAGAGGGCTAGGGCCTGACTTGCTAGAGTAGGAGAGGAGGTTCATGATCGGGCTTCCGGGATCCTGGCCGATGCCACTATGATGATAGATGGGGTGATGGATATTGCCTAGAGCCCGGTTCAGGAGGAGGATCCGGAGGAGGAGATTTCCCCTGATAGTCTTACTGTGGACTAGGTCTAGACTGATTGGCCCTTTTGACTGGTATAGTTAGCATTAGCTGGAGTGATGCTAGTGCTGAGCCCATTATATTTTGTATGACTGTGTGGCCTACTTTTGAGGCACTTGATTTTACTTTAGTCTTACGTGACTAAAAGTACTCTTGTGGCAATTACGTGCTATATTTTTGTGATTTCCCCCATAACTTGCTAATTGTATAGATCTTGACATGATAATGAATGTAAATTATTGTTAGTTCCAATGTTTTCCATGATTGATCCTTGTTTAAGTATTTCCCCCGCATAATTGATTTACTTCTTGCACTAGGCATACCTAGGATAATGAAAGGACGAAGGAGTGATTGAGGCCGTGGGCGAGGGACTAGACAGGCCCAACCTCATGGGGATGACAGGGATCGGCAATTGGACCAACCCATGGACAAGAAAATGTAGAGGGAAATCAAGTGGCTACTGCCATTAATAGGATGACTGATATCCTTGAACGTTTAGTTGAAAGGCAGGGTCCTGGACCACTTAATCAAACTGGGGGACAGGATAGAGGGGAGGATAGAGCCTTGGAGAGGTTCCTGAAATTTAACCCGCCTAAATTCACTGGTGAACCTGACCCTGAGGTAGTGGAGAATTGGTTAGAGAGGATGACTAACATATTCGCCGCCTTAGACTACGCCGAAGATAGACGAGTGAACTTTGCTGCTTTCCAATTTGAGGGAGTGGCTCGTGCTTGGTGAGACATGATAAGGGGAAAGTGGGAGAGAACCCAGACCCCTTGGACTTGGGAGAATTTCACGAGGGAGTTTAATGAAAAGTTTCTTCCGCCCTTAATCCAAGAGAAGAGGGAAGATGAATTCATTAAGTTGAAACAAGGAACTCTTAGTGTAACTGAGTATGAAGGGAAGTTTACTAAGCTTTCTAAGTACGCTCCTGAATTGGTGATCAATGAACGAAGAAGGATAAGACGGTTTGTATAGGGGCTTAATGTGGAAATCCAGGAGGGGTTGGCCGCAACCCAAATCTCTACATTTACTGAGACTCTTGAGAAAGCACAAAGGGTTGAGAGTGCGAGAACGCAAGTAAGGGACTTCATAATTGGAAGAGGAACTTTTCTAGTCGTACTTATGGACAGACTAGTAAGAATGCACAGCCTAGGAATGGGAGGAATAAGGACTGCTGGAGTTTCAATGGGAGCTTTATCCAGAGGAGGTCATAGTGGACCAATTCGAGCGAGGAGAGTGCCTTCTAGTGGTTCGGCAGTGACCCCTCAAGTTACTTGTGGGTACTGTGGTAAACCCAACCACTCTGATAACGATTGTTGGAGAAAGTCTGGGAAGTGTTTGGCTTGTGGTAATACCGAGCACCAACTCGCGACTTGTCCAAATAAGCTGAAGATGGGAGGTAGCACCCAAAGACCCGAAAAGTCAACCTCTAAACATACCAGTGCTGGAGGAAATTGACCAAAGGTACCTACTAGGGTTTATGCAATGGACCATCAACAAATACCCAATGCGACAGAGGTGGTTGAAGGTACGATTCCTATTTTTCACCTCTTAGCTAGGGTTTTAATTGATCCGGGTGCGACACATTCCTTTGTAAACCCTAATTTCATGGGCGGAATAGACTTGAAGCCAATTAAATTACCTTATGACTTGGAGGTTAGGACACCTACTAGGGATCAAAATCTAATCGCTAACTTGGTATACAGGGATTGTGAGATCTGGATTGGAGAACGGAAATTAATGGCCGATCTGATAGGCTTAGCGATTAAGGGGTATGATGTAATCCTAGGAATGGACTAGTTAGCCCGTTACAATGCCCAATTGAACTGTAAGACGAAAATAGTGGAATTGTGCATTTCGGGAGAGGCAACCCTGAAACTGGATGTAAGAGGTAGATTAGTTTCGTCTGCACTTATCTCAAGAATCCGAGTTAGAAAAATGTTAAGTAAGGGAGCTCAGGGATATTTAACTTTTCTAATCAACACTCCTAGTGATAAAGTGAGATTGGAGGACATGCCTGTAGTAAAAGAGTACCCAGATGTCTTTCCTGAAGAGTTAGAATCTTTACCCCCGGAAAGGGAAATAGCTTGTAAGATTGATGTGATTCCGGGAGTAGCCCCTATCTCTAAGACGCCATATCGGATGGCTCCAGCTGAGTTGAAAGAATTGAAATTACAATTGCAGGACTTGTTGGAACGGGTTTTATAAAAGAGAGTGACTCACCGTGGGGAGCCCCGGTCTTATTTGTTAAGAAAAAATATGGGAGTTTAAGGTTATGCATAGATTACCGAGACTTGAATGATGTCACCATTAAGAATAAGTACCCGTTGCCCCACATTGATGAATTATTTGACCAATTGCAAGGGGCAGTGGTATTCTCAAAGTTAGATTTGAGACAGGGTTATTATCAATTGAGGATTTTGGAGAAAGATATACCCAAGACTGCTTTTAACTCGAGGTATGGACACTTTGAATTTGCAGTAATTCCATTTGGATTGACCAATGCACCTGCGGCATTTATGGATTTGATGCACAGGGTCTTTAAGCCTTATCTGGACCAATTTGTGGTCGTTTTTATTGATGATATTTTGGTATACTCCAAGAATGTGAATGATCACGAGAAACACCTGAGAATTGTTTTGCAAACCCTGAGGGAACACCAATTGTATGCTAAATTTAGCAACTGTGAGTTTTGGTTGAAAGAAGTGACATTCTTGGGTCACATAATTTCTAAGGATGGGATAAAAGTGGATCCAGCCAAAGTTGAAACTGTTTCAAAGTGGAAACGACAGAAACTACAGAGGTTCAAAATTTTATAGGGTTAGTAGGGTATTACCGGAGATTCATTAAGGATTTTTTTAGAATTGCTGGACCCATGATTGAGTTGACCAAGAAAAGTGGAAAGTTTATACGGAGTCCTAAGTGTGAAGAGAGTTTTCAAGAGTTAAAGAGACGTTTAACAAGAGCGCCTGTGTTAGCTCTACCGAATGGAAAAGATAGTTTTGTGGTCTACACAGATGCTTCCAAGGAAGGCTTGGGATGTGTATTAATGCCAAATGATAAAGTGATAGCATATGCCTCTAGGAAATTGAAACCGCATGAAAGAAACTACCCAACTCATGATTTGGAGTTAGCGGCTGTGGTGTTCGCTTTAAAGAAATGGAGGCATTACCTGTACAGAGTAACATTTGAGATTTTTACTGACCACAAAAGCCTTAAGTATTTGTTTTTTCTAAAGGAGCTGAATTTGAGGCAACGTACGTGGATGGAATTTTTGGAAGATTATGATTGCACGATAAAGTACCATCTAGGAAAAGCCAATGTAGTGGCCGATGCTTTAAGTCATCAAGTGCAAGTGGCCGGATTGATGATTAAGAAATTACACTTGTTAGAAGAAGTTAGTTATTGGAATCCTAGACTTGAATCGAGAAAAGTAATTCTTGGGAATATTGTAATGAATTTCACTTTGTTGGGACATATTAAAGAGACTCAAGAAAAGGACCCTGAAGTGCAAAGGTGAGTGGAGAAAGTCAAAAAGGGAGAAAAGTCGGATTTTAACTTGGGGACGAATGGTATATTGATATTTCGGAATCGGATAGTAGTGTCAAAGAATGAAGGGCTTAAGAAGGAAATTTTAGAATAGGCACACCGATCGAAATTCACGGTACACCCTAGAGGGAATAAAATGTACCAAGACTTGAAGAGTCTGTATTGGTGGGAGAGCATGAAGAAGGAGATTGCCCGATTTGTCCAGACCTGTTTAGTTTGTCAGCAGGTTAAAGCTGAACATCAGAAACCATCAGGACTTCTATAATCTTTGGAAATACCCGAGTGGAAATGGGAAAACATCACCATGAATTTTGTATCAGGGTTACCGAGAACACAAAGAGGTCATGATGCCATTTGGGTAATAGTAGATAGATTGACCAAATCGGCTCATTTTCTACCGATTAATATGAAGTACCCATTGGCGAAATTGGCTAAGTTGTATGTGGATGAGATTATCAGGTTACATGGGATACCTGTAAGTATTGTGTCCGATAGAGACCCAAGATTTGTTTCAAGATTTTGGCAAAAGATGCAAGAAGTATTAGGGACTAGATTGAACTTCAGTACTACATACCATCCCCAGACCGATGGACAATCTGAAAGGACGATTCAAACCCTTGAGGACATGTTAAGAACTTGCGTTTTGGATTTTGGAGAGAGTTGGAGTAAATTTTTGACATTGGTGGAATTTGCCTATAATAATAGCTTTCACTCTTCTATTCAAATGGCCCTGTATGAAGCACTTTATGGTCGGAAGTGTAGATCTCCGATTTGTTGGGATGAAGTAGGTGAACGCAAAATATTAGACCTGTTAGGATCGAAGACAACCAATCGAAAAGCCAATCAATAAGAAATTAAAAGATCGCAATATAACAATAAGTAAATAAAAAGGAAAGGATTGCAAACCAATTAACTACCCAACTCCTCTTGAGCTTGTAGATAAATTCAAACAAGCTACTTCAAGTTGATGAATTACAATCACTCTTGTGTACAAAGGAAGGTTCACCTCCTCCTTGCCCCAAACTCCACTCGGTCAAGCCAGGACGTTTTACTATCCCTCAGGACAACCCTCACAGAGCTACACTCATGAAAGATTCACTCACAAATGAAAAGCTTACAATGAACCTCACACCACTAAGACTACAAATCTTCTTTGAAGAGTATTTTCTCACTAAAATCTCTCTAGATCTTTTGTATCTTCAGTGTGCCAAAGTTGTTTGAAGTGTCTGACCAACCACTATTTATATAGGACCAAGAAAGTGCCTCATTAATGCTTCCAACGGATAGAAAGTAGCTGAACAGTCAACTAGCCGTTGGTAGTGTCGGACGTCCGATAGCCCTGTTTTATGCGTCCGACAGCAGGCAGTGAGTTTCAGAGATTTTCTTCAATTCTTTCGGACGTCCGGTGCAAGCTCTTTGTGCGTCCGACAGCAAACAAACAGATTTGAGAAATTATCTTGTTTCTATCGGACGTCCGGTAGAGACATATTCAGCGTCCGATAGTTTCGTCGACTTCGAAGGATCCTATCGGACGTCCGA
Source organism: Coffea eugenioides (assembly GCF_003713205.1). Lineage (NCBI taxonomy): Eukaryota > Viridiplantae > Streptophyta > Magnoliopsida > Gentianales > Rubiaceae > Coffea > Coffea eugenioides. The sequence goes on from NC_040037.1 coordinate 47,261,301, forward strand.
AGCATGCGTCCGAAGTTGTGCAATGATTATCGGACGTCCGATCCTGACTTCTTGAGCGTCCGACAGTTTCAGCATACTTTGTCATCTTTCAATTGTACTTGATCTTTGGAACTAATTTGCTTCATAACTGAATAGATCTTTTAAGAGACATTAGTAACATCCATTTGTTTTGTAAACATCAAAAGATAGGGATCAAGATCAACAATCTCCCCCTTTTTGATGATGACAAAACAATGGATGGAAAGAAACAAAAATAAGTATAAGCTCCCCCTCAATCATTGCATCCATCTCAGAATAACTCCCCCTTACACATTGCATCCATTTCTCCCCCTTTTTGTCATCATAAGAGTAAAAATCAACTACTGTAATCCAGCAACAATAACAGAGAATTCAATATTTCAAGAAAAAATAGAGAAATGACAGCAATCACAACAAATCATCATGAGATCAGCATTATTCTTTTATCACTCTTTTTGACATCATATAGATTCAGTAGTATTCAAAGATATCAGCGAAAACTCAGATCAAAGTATCAAAAGAAAAAATGTTATGAACAAGAATCACTGCAATGATTAGACAAAACCTCATACTTGTTAAAATTAGCATCATGTCTAACTATCCACATGCATTTCATGCCTCTTCTCATATTCTTTCTCACATAACAATCACTATTCATGTGACCTTTTTGACAACAAAAATTACACATAACCAAAGAGTTATTTACATGAACAGGTTTAATAAATCTTACTTGTCTTCTCCTATGGATAGCAAACTCATTTGAATTAGAATTCAATCTATTCTTTTGAAAACAGACTTGTTTCTTGTGTTTAAGCAACTCATTTAGACCATCCATTCTTCTTTTCAAATCACCTTGTTCCTTTTTGAACAAATCACAAAGCTTTGCTTTTCTATCAAGCTCAAAATGTAAAGCAGTCTCACTCTTTTTGAAGTAATCATTTTCAGCAATCAACTTTTTGTTTTGTTGAAAAAGATTTGCATTATCTCGAAGTAAAAAAACTAATTTTCTGTTTTAACTCCTTGTTTCTAGCATAAGATTCTTTCAAACTATCATGCAATTTTATAATGAAATGTTCAAGATCATCTTCAGTTTCATCATCACAATCAGATTGAGAGTTAGAAGATGTTACCTCATCATCTCCAATGGCCATGAAAGCCAATTGAGCAGATTGATCTTCCTCTTCAATTTCACCATCGGAATTGTATTCATTCCATGTGAATTGAAATTTGTTTATTCTTGGTTTTCTTCCTTCTTTCTTCTTCATCACTGGACAGTCACTTGCATAGTGTCCAGGTTGGCCGCATTCAAAGCACTGATCAGTTTGTTTTTTGTTGAACTCTAGCTTCCCTTTGTTTCTCGAGTTGTTGAACTGATTTGGGAATGAATTGCTAGGTCCACCTTTTCTGAATCTCCTCTTGTTGAGTATTTGTTTGAAACTTCTTGTGATGAGAGCGATATCATTGTCATCACCTTCCACATCTTCTTCATCGAGGGAGGCAGAATCATCTTCATCTTGTGAGGCTTTTAGAGCAATATTCTTTCGCACTTTTGCATCCTCTTCCTCTTGCACCTTAGTCTTAAGTTTCAGCTCATAAGAGGTAAGAGAATTAATAAGAGATTCAATAGGCATAGTATTCAAATCTCTAGCCTCCTCAATAGCAGTCACTTTATTTTTCCAATCATTGGACAAGGCATTCAGGATTTTTCTATTTTTCTCACCAAGAGAATATTCTTTTTCCAGCACCTCTAAATCTTTAATGAGATCATTGAATCTACAATACATTTGATCAACATTTTCATGAGGTTCCATCTTGAAAGATTCATACTTTGTAACTAGAATGGACTTCTTTTGTTCTCTAACATTCTCACTACCTTCATGAATTTCTTTCAGTTTGTCCCAAATTTCTTTAGCTGACTTGCAACCCTTGACTCGAATAGATTCATTTGAGTCTAATGCACAATATAACACATTCATGGCTTTTGCATTTAAGGTAAGATGAGCTCTATCCACAGCAGTCAGTTCACTTCTTGTTTTCGGTCTAGATGCATGAGTATTTTCATCTATAAGAGAGGCATCATATGGACCTTCACTAATAATAAACCACAATTCGATATCAATAGATTGCAAAAAGATAATCATTCTTTCTTTCCAACTCATATAATTTGATCCATTAAACACAGGTGGTCTAATAACAGAATGTCCTTCAAAAAATATAGCATTATTGGTTGTCATCTTTACTCCAAAGCCGATTGAGCTTAATCTCTAGGAGACCAAGCTCTGATACCAATTGTAAGGCCCGAAAACAACCCTTTTCTAGGCAACAACACAATGGAGCAGTTGATAAGAAAGAACAAGTGCTTGTGAGTAGAAGAGATAAACAATTTAAAGATCATAAATGTAACAATAAGTAAAAGGAAAGGATTGCAAACCAATTAACTACCCAGCTCCTCTTGAGCTTGTAGATAAATTCAAACAAGCTACTTCAAGTTGATGAATTACAATCACTCTTGTGTACAAAGGAAGGTTCACCTCCTCCTTGCCCCAAACTCCACTCGGTCAAGCCAGGACGTTTTACTATCCCTCAGGACAACCCTCACAGAGCTACACTCATGAAAGATTCACTCACAAATGAAAAGCTTACAATGAACCTCACACCACTAAGACTACAAATCTTCTTTGAAGAGTATTTTCTCACTAAAATCTCTCTAGATCTTTTGTATCTTCAGTGTGCCAAAGTTGTTTGAAGTGTCTGACCAACAATTATTTATATAGGACCAAGAAAGTGCCTCATTAATGCTTCCAACGGATAGAAAGTAGCTGAACAGTCAACTAGCCGTTGGTAGTGTCGGACGTCCGATAGCCCTGTTTTATGCGTCCGACAGCAGGCAGTGAGTTTCAGAGATTTTCTTCAATTCTTTCGGACGTCCGGTGCAAGCTCTTTGTGCGTCCGACAGCAAACAAACAGATTTGAGAAATTATCTTGTTTCTATCGGACGTCCGGTAGAGACATATTCAGCGTCCGATAGTTTCATCGACTTCGAAGGATCCTATCGGACGTCCGAAGCATGCGTCCGAAGTTGTGCAATGATTATCGGACGTCCGATCCTGACTTCTTGAGCGTCCGACAGTTTCAGCATACTTTGTCATCTTTCAATTGTACTTGATCTTTGGAACTAATTTGCTTCATAACTGAATAGATCTTTTAAGAGACATTAGTAACATCCATTTGTTTTGTAAACATCAAAAGATAGGGATCAAGATCAACAAGACCCGACTACCGTGCCTTGGATTGAGGAGGCTAATGAAAAGGTGAAATTGGTACGGCAAAGGATTCAGACCGCACAAGGTCGTCAGAAGAGTTATGCAGATAACCGAAGGAAGGATTTAGAATTTGCGGTTGGAGATCAAGTATTTCTTAAGATTACACCTCTGAAAGCAAGTTTAATGTCTGGAAAAGGAAAGAAGTTACAACCGAAATTCGTAGAGCCGTACAAGATTATCCAACGTGTAGGAAATGTGGCCTATAAGTTGGAATTGCAACCAAGTTTGTCTCGGATTCACAACGTTTTCCACGTGTCCATACTTAGGAAATATCACCCAGACCCTTCTCATACTTTGCAACCGGAAAGTATTGAAATTGATGAGACACTGACCTACGAGGAGAAACCAGTAAAGCTTTTGGATCGTAAGGTGAAAGAATTGAGAAACAAGCGGATTCCATTGGTGAAAGTTCTTTGAAGGAATCATGGAATAGAGGAAGCAACCTGTGAAGTTGAAGAAGCAATTCGAGGAAAGTATCCAGACCTGTTCGCAGATCAAGGTAAATTTCGAGCATGAAATTTTCTTAAGGGGGAGAGGGTGTGAGGACTCGAAAATTTACTTATTTTAAATTCCTATTGCTAGTTTATTTAAATATTTAATTGTCTGTTTACTCCGAATATTTTATTTCAACCTTTTTAGACCCAATTACATGGAACTATGACTTACTTATGTGAGAACCCGAAAAATTTCTTATTTTCTAGGCTTTATCTTATTTACTTGCACGTCTTTTCTATATTTGTTTTATTAAGAAATTTTTCTACATAATTTTTATGCATAAATATAGTTTTAAAATCATTTTTGTAGTATAAGTTAGTTCATGAGAAATTAAGAGTGTATACTGGACGTGGGACCCGCTAGTGGGGTCAGTGCGGTAAAATTCGGCCGATTAGGGTAAGTTTTGTATACAGGGATTAATTTACTAGGTGTTAAGAGATAATTAGGGGTTACCTAAATGGATTGGTGTTAGGAGAGACAAAAGGATGAGATCAAGCATAGGAATGGACAAGTGTCATGTAACCATTAGAGGATGGATTTGACTTACTATTCATCATCTTTACTAAATACCAAAAATTGACCAAAATCATCTTCATTTTTCAAGCTTCTTGGCCGAAACTCCTAGAGAGAAAAGAGAGGAGAAGCCTTCAACTTTCTTCATCCCAAGCTTGCTCAATCTTCAAATCTAACCGATAAAACTCCAACTTTCTCCATAAAAATCATTTGTAAGGTAGGATTAAGGTAGTTGGTGGAGTGGTTTGGAAAGAGGAGGTGCTAAGTTGCTTCTTTTCTTGAGGTTGCAAGGTGAGTAGCTACGGAATTCTTTCTTTGTTCTTGATGATGTTAAATTAGTGACTTGTGACAGTTAACGAAGTGATTTTGTGAAAGATTTCATGACTTTTGGTAGAGATTGATGACTTTTTATTTTTATTCATGATTTTTCTGATTTTATAGGATTAATGTTGGTTGGCCATGGATGATGGCTTGATATGGTCTAAATGGTACTTTGGTGTGTTAATTGTAGTTACTTGCGGAAAATTTCCGCTTTGTACGGAGAATTTCAGCTTTAGGGTTTCAATTTGACCATGATTAGGGATAGTTTTGGAGCTACCAATTGGTTGTATCTTAAGGGTGTTTCATAGACTATGATTGGCATGTGCAATGGTGATTGTTTGTTATGAAATTTGGTGGTTGATGGTAGCATGGAAAAGTACGGAAATCTAGGGGAAGTGCTGCTGAAATTTTCGCAGGACCCTTGAGCAGTCTTGGGGAATCTACTATATCTTGATGTAGGAAAATCAGAATTGAGTTCCGTTTGTTGCGTTTTAAATTAGATTCACAGGGCTATAAATCGGGTAAATTTCAGACCCTATTTCTGTCTATACAATTTATGGTGATTTTTCAAATTTGACTGAAAATTTGTACCTGTTCTGTCTTTCACTGGATAAGCAGCAACTTGAGGCTTGAATTTGACTGACTTGCGTTCTGAATCTTACCATGGTGTTTTCTGGAACGTTGTAGCTCTTTGAATGTATTTTCCAATGGTATTTATCAATTTTGGACTTAAAAAACTTGAGATATGATTGTTCATATAGGGTTGCGCAAAACTAGAAAATCCTGTTTTCCTAGTATTGCTCTTACTTTCATTTTCTACTTCAAATTTGGAGTTGGTCAATCATTGTAGGTAGGGCTTTGAGGTTGTTCATGCCTTTAAGACCAATTGTTACCTTTTCACTCCAAAGTTGCCTCTTTGCTCTGCATTACTGGTTCATTTGAATAGGCATATGACTCGTAACCGAGTCTTACTTGCGAATTTCATTTATTAGGTCTTAGAGTCAAGTCTTAAGTGTTTGCCCTTGCTTGTTCTAGGAGGTGCCGGCGAGTAAAGCCACACTTGGGAAGGAAACTTTTGAAATTATCCTTGTTGGAACTGGTGAGTGTACCACTCCCCTGGATTGTTGTTTAATTGGTTTCTCTATACTTGAAATTTATGACATGGATAACTGTGCACTCTGTTAGTTTGAATGAGACGAGGGTATACTTTATCACACTCGTTCTCTTGCCTGTGTTGTATAAACTGAAATCTATTAGTTGTACCTGTTATGAACTTGAACTTGTTACTTGCGCTTGTTATGATGTCGTTTGGAAGTGAGTCCAGCGACTTTCCTGTTAAACCTGAGCTCAACCTCATGGGAAGTTAATTAAATCGAGCCATGCAAGGGCTTGGTCGAGGAAATTGACAATCCATGGATACCTATTCTTATGGAATCTTTGAGTATTGAGACTCTTGATTCCGGTATACTCGAGTATTACCATTCCTGTTCCAGTTTGGTGTTCGGGCCCGGTAAGAGGTATGTTTGGTGAACGGGATTTTGGCGTAAGAGGGATCTACGGACATGAGTGTTTCAGTAAACGTTGACGGAGGGTCAACGAGGCTGGATCAAGTATTGCAACGGGGATTTGGCTCCTGAGAGCCACCTGTATCCTTTAAATTGTGGTGTTCGTTCATTTATCCTACTTGATGTGTATATGTGCCCTAAAAGTATTTTTTCATGATTTGCACTGTTATACTTTTGGTACCTCATTGAGCTTCTAGCTCACCCCATTCCGTTATCCTTATTTTTCTTACAGGGAACCACTTTGGAACTGTGATTTTGAAGCATGAGTTGAGCTAGTTTAGATATTTTGTATAGCTCCTCAATGGTTGGAAACCCTAATTGTACTTGGATTCAAATGTTCCCTTTTGATTTGTAAAAGTACGAATGTGGTTTATAAAAGCGTGTACTCATGTTCATGTGTTATGTTTGGTTTGTATATATCCATTTCAAGGATTATATGAAGTTGCTTGTATTCGATTGGGTCCCGGTCGGATGGTGACGTGTGTAGACACCAAATTTTTGGTGTTTTATTATTTATTTATTTATTTACTATTCGTTTTTATTTGTTCTATTTTTAATTGTCACATTTAGTTTATTTACTTTTAGTTTTAGTCATTTTAGCCATTTTAGCTAGAATTTCTCAAAGGAAAAAGAAAAGTGTTCCAAAAAAATATGTTTTATGTCTTTTAAAATCAATATTTTAGCATCTTACTTATTTTTGTTAAGTTATTTTGAAAAAAAAAAAAAAAAGGGGCATCGTGTCATTCAAGCTGCGTATTTGCGCAGCTTGCAAGAAAGGGCTCGGGCAGCCCTTTGGCTGCAATTTTTAGAGGAAGAGGGCTGGTTTTCCAGGTGGCCAGACACCTGGCTAATGGAGGAAGCTTCTATGCAAGGTGTAGGGATTAAAATGAAAAGAAAGAGAAGCAGCAAAGGGGGGCCGTAGGATGAAGGGTTTGGAGAAGGGGTTTTGCATTTGAGAGTAGCCGCAAGGAGAGAGGGAGAGTTCCAGCAGTGAGCGGCGGTAGGAAAGAAAAACCAGAACGAGAGAGGGAGAGTTCCAGCAGTTACGGGCATCAGGAAAAGAGGGAGAACCGAGAGAGAGTTGAGGGGATTTTGGAAGTAAGCTAAGGGAGAGAGGTCGGCGGCTGTCTAGCATAAGAAAATAACAACGGCAAGAAAGGAATGAAAAACCAAAAAGAGGGAAACAGCAAAGGGAAAAGATTTGGGGCTGGAAAAAACAGAAAGCTAAGAGGAGGTTGGAGAGATTTTGGACAGCGGGGGTTTTTCTGAAAGGGGGAGCCGGGAGCAAGAGGAGGAGAAAGAAAAAGGGCTGAGCAAAAGGTGGCTACGGGCTGAGAGAAGGAACGGCAAAAGGAAAACCAGGAGGGGGTGAGAGTGGCGGCTGCAAAATCTTAAAAAAAGCTTAAGAGAAAAACGCAGAAAGCTACGGAAAAGGGAGGCTGAGAAGCGAGTGGTAGCTAGGGTGAGAAGAAGAGGAGGCTGGACCGAGAGAAAGGTTTCGACTAGGCAAGGAAAGAGCTGAGGAAGAGAAACGGCGGGGCTGAGTTGAGGACCTGGGAAATCTGGACAAAAATGAAAAACTAAAAGAGAGAAGCTTCGGGCAGGAAGAAGTTGGTGGCGCTGCCGTTACTGTTGCTGCTCTCGTACTACTGTCGCTGACTCCATCAAGCCCAGGCAGAAGCTTCAACTCCAAAGCAGTGAAGCCAAGTTGATACTTGGCAATCTTGTTGGAGCAAGCGGAGCCAGCAATCATTGAAACCATTGGCGCCTGCAACTCCGCCACCGCGAGATGGCCATTGTGAGGTAACTCTTCCGTTTGTATTTCAGCTTCCCCCCAAGTGTGCCTTCTGTGAAATTGTTGTTTCAATTTTTATGCTAATTGTTCATGCCTTTTGGTATATACATGTTTTCTGTGATTGAGTGGACCGAAGCTCTTTGTTTTCTGTGAATGCCGAAGTTTTCATGTGCAAGATTATGGTTGGACTTTAGTTTCTTATCTTGTGAATTTGTTTGAAGTTCTGGTAGAGCTTTAAACTATCTTGGTCGCATTTTGATGAGTTGTAAATCTGCAGCAGAACGAGAACTTTTGCATCCTTTTTGCCGTTGTTTTTCTACAACTGCTCACCAAACTTCGGCCATCCAATTTGCTGGTTGATCTTATGTTGGAAAGAGGTGTTGGGTTTGCATTTTCTGGGGTCTGAAATACTTGAAGCATGTTCCAATACTTTGCTGGAAAAATGAACAACCGAATTGCTGAACTTTTCTTGTACATTTTCCAGAATTTTGGCATGATCTTTTCCTAAGTCTTCTGTTTGTTTTGATGGTGGTGATTATATGTTTTGCTTAGCCTAAAATTGCAGGTTTGGTTTTTGAAAATATATAATCCAAGTTGGGATTAAGAAATAGGCATTTGTAAACAGAGAGTGCAGCAAGTTTGTTTGATTGCAACCAGTTCATCCGTGGTCTTGCATGAAGTATTTCCAATGTTTGTATGATTTCCTCCCATGTCTTTGGCTTGTTTGGATGTTGAGTTTGGTGATCATTGTTGTTAAGATCAAAGTGGAAACGTTTGTTTAAGGTTTTAGCTGTGTTTGGATGGAAAAGTTGCATCGATAAATTTCAGAAAAATTGCATCAGCTGCCGAATGTTTTGTGGCAGAAAGCCTGCGGCATTTCTTTTCCTTTTTCTATTGCTGTTTTGCTGTATGTTTCTTTTATCCTTGATGATCAACTCTCTTTCTTGATTCAGTCATGTCATGAAGTTGCATGATTAGTGGATGATGGATAGGCAGAATTTTGGTGTTGGATAAATCTGTTTTGCATGATGAGCTGGATAGAATTGTAGCTGGAAAATTGCCGCAAACTTAGAAGCAAAAATCAGCAGATTTCATTCTTTTAGTTGCAGATTTTGAAGCCTTTTTACGTATGCATGCATGAAAGCTTTCTGAAATATTACACTTTGACCCCCTAAGTCTCTCCTTGTTCCACTAGGACCCAATCAAATAAATAATTTCATCAATTTGGTCCTTGGTAATTTTAATTTGTGCAACTTCATTGTTTGTTTGCTTCAATTGACTACCATGCTTTGTTTCAATTGCGCTTAAATCATGACTTTAGGGACTTTACGATTAGTGAGCTTGTGATTGCCTATTTCCTTTAATTTTCCCAAATAAATTGGTACCTTGACCATTTCTTTTATTTTGGAGGATAAATAAGTGATTTCACTTCATTGGGGCCCAATTGCAAGGGAGGTAACCTCTATCTCCTTGATTTTCATTTCTCCTATGTGATCCAACGTGCTAAGTGTGAATTGCATGTCTACGTTGCTTTCCTTGCCTTTCTTTAATTCCTTTCATTTATTTCATTTACTTTTGCTTTTTATTTAAGTATTTCATTATGGGGTATGTGTACACCTCTTGGCTTGTAATAGATAGGGCTTGGAGGAGCATTCGATGAAGACCTGTTGAAGACATGTGCCTAGCTAGCAAATGTAATAGTTAGGGCTTTAATTGCTTTATGTGTCTTGCATGCTTAGTTGCTATGTGTTAATTTGCTTTATTAGGTTCTTGCATCTAGTCGAGCATGCTAATTGTTATGTGCTATGTGTTTATGGGTGTTTGACATGTCTAATCGCTTTCCATAGCCATGAATGAATGTGATGGATGAATGTACGTCACCACACTAGTCCAATGCTAGTTGTGGCTCATTATTTCATTAGGAATTCATAGAAAGGGCTAGTCCAACGCTAGACCCAATAGGCCATCCCCTTTTGTTAGTGCATATTTGCATGTTCACTACATGTCATGCATTTTTCTTAGTTTTATCATTGGCATGCTCCTCGAACCCCTTTTTCCCCTCATTTTTAGGTTTTGCATCTCATACTAGTTATAGGGCTCATTTGCTTGAGAGTCCCCTTTCGATAAGGGAAACGAGCGAGTATGGCTACTCGATAGCCTTAGCACGCTAGTTTTGCCTTCTAATCAAAGGGAAGATTAAGTCACAAAGTTAGGACTCCCCGTTCCCGTCTTGATGCATTCCTATAGGATTCATGCATTCTATTCATTCACTATCACATACACTTACTTTATATTCTAACCCTTTTCCTACATTCTCACTTCACACTACTTTTGGACGTTTTCACTTAACTACTCACACTTTACACTTTTATTTGCACACGTGCACCTTTATATCCCTTCACTTGCACACGAACACTTTTTATCTTCATTTGCACACCTCCACTTACATCCTATTATTTTTATCATTTTTCTCATTTCACACAAACTCACATTTTCACATGGCATGCATTCCACTCATTTGTACGTCATTTAGATTTATGTGTGACCTCTCCAAAGGATCATTACTGGGCTTCACAATTAATGTGATTGGCACCACTCAACCTTTGAAGAGAAATTTCCCCCATGTCCCCTAGGTCTAGGTTTTTGCATTCACGTAGTCATATCCAACATGCGATACATACCTTGGGTAGAAAAATTAGGAGAAAATGGTTTAAGTCACGCAACTAGCCTTGGCTAGGTCGAAGGGGTGCCTTGGATTTTTTTATCCTTGCCTTCCCCTTCGTCAAATGTGACCCCCGATCCCTCTTTTGGTTACGTAGACCCAAAAGTTCTCTAAAAGGGTTTATTTACTTTTTTCATTCAAAAACAAAAATCATTTTTGAGTGACTTGGTACACCCTAACTCTATACCAAGTGGCGACTCCATTTTTCAAAAAAACCCTTTTTGAACTTTATATGGCCAAACCGTCGCTTTATCAAGTCCCATGGCCTTTATTTTCATTTTGCACACGTTCACACCACACCACACACACCACAACACATTCATTCAAAAAGTGGGGCGCGACAGTTGGCGACTCCACTGGGGACATCCTAAGTGGGTCCAAGCTTTTGATTTAGCCATTCTTTTCCTTTTTCTACCCCTTTTATGTATAGCATGTGGATATTAGGGTTGCATTTCCCTTTTAGGACTTTTTGCCTCGCGCGCGTACCAAACTATTCCCTCACTCACGTATGTATGATTGGTTGTTTGGATGTATGTTGTACTTGTTTTACTCCGCGCTTTGCATTGCATTTGGGGTGGGGAGACATTACCCTAGAGCCTCGCGCTTTGGTTCTCGATCCCTCCCCTCCAAACGAGCACTAGCATACGTGCATACGCTTTAATTATTTATCCCTCCTTTATTTTTCTTTTAGTGGCTTGTCACGCCACTCCACCCTATTAGGATTTTAGGCGACTCACTTGGACTTGTGATCGCGACACGATGTGTGCGTAGCATGATCTGAGGAGTCACTCAATCTTCCATTTTGAGCTTTGGGTTCATAACCTTTAGCTTTTAGTGGAAGGTTGAGGATTTTTGATAGATTCACTCATGACATGTAGCCGTGACACGATGTGTGCGTAGCAATGTCTGGGGAATCGCTCGAGCCACCGACAAAGAGCCTTGGGATTGATGACCCTTGGTTTCCAAGTCTGAAGGCTCGGGGACCTAAAAACCTATCGAGTCTAGATGCATTAGTGAGCCAATACCTCATGCATCCATGATAGCTTGCCTAGGGTAGAGTCTGCCTTGCCCTATTAGGGACACTATTCACGAGGGGAGGGGTCCAACCTCTTTCTCCCTTTATTGCTTTATTTCTTTGTATTGATTTCGTTGCTACAATGTGTTATGTGTATTTATCTGGCAGAACTAACTTTTCTTGGTTTTGTATCCCCATTGCATTCACAAACCCTAGCAAATAAGAGGTCTGGCATGGCCTTCTTTTAGAACCTACCCTTGTAGATAGGTTATTGCACGTTTAAGAAATTTTGGTATATTTTGTTCATAAATTAATAATGTCATATCATTTTAGGCTTACCCTGGCATATAAGGGGTTCCTTTAGGTCACGTTTCATTTGTGTATTGCATATCTATTCGCTTTAATAAACTGGCATCATGCATGAGCCGTAGAGGGAATGCCATTTAGGGGATCCCGCGCTAGGAATAAGCCACCTTGTGTCTCGGATACTTAATCCAAGGAGACTTGCACGTTTACATTTTGTACCATCCAAAGGGGTAGTGCACAAGGTAAGGTATGATCCAATCATTTTCATGGGGCGATCTTTGGAATATGAGCGCCTAACAATCACTTTTTGGCCATTTTAGCAAATTGGTAAAAATTCCTTGCAAAAAGGACATTAATTTGAAGAAATTCACAAACAATTCTTCGCTATTGAGAAGATAAATAAACTGAGGCCCAAAATTTGATTTTAGGAGGCTCATAGACTAATGCATCTCAATAATTTTGAAATAACCAATGGCCGGACAATTCAACCGATCCATTTTGCCAATTCATTCAATAAATCATCAATTCATTTGACCAATTTACCCTTTTAGGGTCACATGGTCGATTTTTGAATAAATCATCAATTCATTTGACCAATTTACCCTTTTTAGGGTCATTCGGCCGATTTTTGAATAAATCACTAATTCAATTTCATTCATTTGGCCAATTTACCCATTTTTAGGGCAACCGAGCCGATTTTGGAAAAATCAAGTTTCGTTCAATCTATTTGATCAATTTACCCTTTTTAGGGTGATCTGATTAATTTTGGATAAATTAAATTTCATTCAATTCATTTGACCTGTTTCCCTTTTTAGGGTAATCCAGTCGATTTTTAATAAAATTGTCAATTTCATTTGACCAATTAGGGTTTCAATGTCGAAATTCAAAATGGAAAACCTAATCGATTTTGAGGAAAAACATCCATTGCATCCAGCCATTTGATCAGTTGGAGTTTTGACCCGTGCTTCACTGAGAAAAGTTGTCAAAACGAATTCCAATCTCTTCGATAGGAAGTTCGTCAAGATCAAACCCGTGCGTTTTTGTAAGTTCTTGTATCGATCAAAAGTGATCAATCCCTTCGGACGAGGTCCTCATTTTGACAAACGTCTCTTCTCATTCCAATGGGCCAAATTTTTTCAAAATTATTTTTCACTCCATAAGCTGATTGGATCCATCAGGTATTGTATAGTGCCTGCTCTGGAGGATTGCATTTTCATGCTAGGCCTACCCTTGGCATAAAAGGGCTCCCCCATAGGACATGCATACCGATTTTTTTATTCTTGCTTACTGACTCCGGGTATTTTTCTTTTGTTTCCCCCCTCCCCTGCATTCATAAAAAAAAAAATGTTTCAATAAGATGAAAATATTTCCCTATATTGGATAACAATTTTTGATCCGATGAAGTTTGGAAAGTATTATTTGATTCTTGGGCAGATCCAACAATGGGAACATAAAAATCCATCTGAAAGCTCTAGGTTAAGAGCTTCTAAGAGATTTCATAATTGCTTTCAAGGAAGATTCTGTATATTTGACTTGTTAATATATTTTTGTGTCAAAAGAGAAGGAGACAAAAGGGATATATATGTGGAGCTCTTTAGAAGCTTTCTATTCTCATTTGTATCATAATTGAACGAGAAATTTTGTTTCAAACTTTTTCAGCAATAAAATTTTTGGACAATTATTGTTTTGTGTATATTCATGTACATTTCATTCTTTATTGAGCTCATTAAGAGATTTCATGGTGAATTTTAAGAAATAAGCTCAAATTGAGATTTTTCAACCTTTGGCCTGAAAACTCACAAATGTATACACTAGATTGGTGATCCGAGCTACACAATAAGAGTGCTCAAAAATTGAAAGAGGTCATTCAGAAGGCCCATGAGATACCTTTTCTCCTGCACTTAATCCCAAAATAAAGTCAGTCACATTGATTGATAAATTGGGGCAACTTTTGCTTGAAAATGTTCGAGGTGTCTAATCCGATTCATTCACATCTAAGTGAAAGCAAAAATGTGCATCATTCTTGTTTATTTTGAAAATTTAGAATGATACTTTGAGCATTCGTTTCTCTACCTATACAGATTTTGTCATTTGCTCTCCCATTTGAGCCTTTAAAAGAATAATTTCGTTTCAAATAAGAGCCCTAATGATCACTACCCTTCATTGGAAAATTTTCAAATATCAAAAGGGGAATGGATTCTTAATGACCATTTCGTTACTTTGGTTGTCATGAGGTGTAAGAATGACGCTTTGGCCGTCGTTTCTACAACCTAAACACTGATCATCCCTTGCATCCCTATTTGAGCAAAATTGGTGGTTCTTTTTCGAGTGCACATATGATCGCACCCCACATTGGGGAAGGAGATTGGGGAATTTTGAAAAAAAGGGAAAAGAAAGGGGGAAAGAGAACCGCAAGTTGGGGAAATTTGATTCCACTTGGGTTCCAATTTTGAAAAAAAAGAAAAGGAAGAGTTTTGTCCGCGTGGATCGCCTATGTTTCACACATATGGATGAACAAGGGTCCTCCTCAATCAGTTAATTCAAATACATGCCAAAAATTTCGCATTAATGAAAGTTTCCTTTCAGAGTCATTGTAAGGGCAGAATAAAAGTCAGGCCCTCTTCTTTTCCAATCAAACATTCTACCCCTCGTTATCCTTTTTGAGCCTTCAGAATAAAATACTTCGTTTGGCAACCCCTGAGAGTCGCAAACCCCACACTGGGGCAAGTTTGAGTTGAAGAGGAAAATTTCAAGAAGTGAAAAAGTGAAAAGCCACAAAATCAAAAGGCAAAGGAAGAAAAGAGAACCTCAGTTCAAAAATAAACTGGGGCAAATTTTGTGAAAGTTCAAAAATGGCAGAAGGCCGAAAAATCGAAAGAAAATGAAAGAGAAAAAGCCTCAATTGAGCACAAGCTCTGGCAAATTTTGACTTAACCCTAAAATAGGGTTGGCACAACAATGCGATCTCAGATTACTTAAACCACTCTTGAAATCTGTCTTCAAGTCTTAACTTTTCTAAACACCCCACCTAACCCCATTACAAAGCCGAAAGTCCTGACTTCTGTTCTTTGCAATGGCCTTGTCAAGAAAATTTCTGATGCTGAAAATTTTAGCTGTATTTCTGAATTGCCTGAGTATGGGGTTGACGCTACTCATCATGTGAAAATCCACCAGAAAAAGAAAAGGCAAAAAGCAAAGCAAGAAAAGTAAATGCAAGAAAATGCAGAAAATTCGATGTTGAAGTCCCTGTTGAATAATGAGAAGAATACCAACAAATTCTGAGATCTTTGGGTTCAAAATAGGGGCAATTTTGGGAAAAATGCGATCTTCGGTGCAATGTCCTTGAAAGACTTATCTTTTAACTATCGTTTTCAAGCCAAATTACAAGCTAATAAAGTCCATCGTTGACTTATTCCTTCATGACGACCCAAAGTGAGGATATGCTCATAAGAAGTCCATCAATCATTCGTGATCATAAGGGTATAACCAGTTTTTACATGTTTAGCTATCATTTCTACCCGAAATTTTGCAAGCCCATGAAGCTTATACGTTGACTAAGTTTTCTTAAGAAATAAGGGTGACAAACTCTTTGCTTTCACTAAGATGTGATATTGAATAGAGTACATACAATTGGGGCACAAAATAAGCCAAGTCTTGACCTTCCATTTCCTTTAGCCATTTCCAAATCAGAAATAACACCCCATTCGATTAGCCCTGAAAGATGAGCCAACAAGAAGTGGTGACCCGCCACTCTGGGCACCGATGCTAAAAGTGAGGATGAAAATTTGGTGTTATTCTGAGAGATTCATCATGAAATTTCGCCATGAGTTCAAAACTCAACGTTCAATTTTCTTCACGTTGTATATATGATTACTTTCTAAGTTTTGGAAAGTGTGATTTCTCTTGGTTCAAATAAATGGAGAGACATCCAAACCAATTTCTTGCAATCAAATGGGCCCATACTGGGGCAAAATTTTTATTTCCAAGATTTCACAAAATAAGCCCACACTGGGGCAAAATTTTTTATAGTCCATTTGAGGATTTCGTCAAAGACTCAAGCAAGACTTTCAAATCAATCACGCTGCCTTTTTCATGAAAATTTGAGTGCATGTAAGCCCCCTGTGCAGGTATTCATAGTTGAAATCGACGAAGGAGCATTCGGTGATGTGGAAGTTCGATGCCGAAGAAAGAGAAGAAAGAGGGAAAAAGGGCCCTACACTGGGGCAAATTTTGAAAAGATTCTCTCGAAAAATCAGGAAAATTCAAAGTCAAGTTCAAATTTTTGTTTCTTGGAAAATCAAATTTAATTTCTTGTATCTTGACAAGATCAAATCCAATTTCTTGATCAATTGGATGGCAGGATTGGGTCTTATCCCACTGACCATTCACCAAACCACGTGGGGTTTGGATTTTGTGCCGCCAACATTTCAAACATCAAGTTGGGCCTGGATTTAGTGCCGCCAGCTTCGTTTTTATCAAATTGGGACCGGGTTTCATCCCGCCAATCTCGGCAGGACCGGGTATAATCCCGCTGACCATTTCCGCTGACCGCTTTTTATCAAATTGGGACCGGGTTTCATCCCGCCAATCTCGGCAGGACCGGGTATGATCCCGCTGACCATTTTTATCAAATTGGGACCGGGTTTCATCCCGCCAATCTCGGCAGGACCGGGTATGATCCCGCTGACCATTTTTATCAAATTGGGACCGGGTTTCATCCCGCCAAATCTCGCAGACCGGACCCGCTGACCGCTATAATTGGACCCATCCCGCCATCTCGAGGACCGGTATAATCCCGCTTTTTTATCAAATTGGGACCGGGTTTCATCCCGCCAATCTCGGCAGGACCGGGTATGATCCCGCTGACCATTTTTATCAAATTGGGACCGGGTTTCATCCCGCCAATCTCGGCAGGACCGGGTATGATCCCGCTGACCATTTTTATCAAATTGGGACCGGGTTTCATCCCGCCAACCTTGGCAGGCTCGGGTTTAATCCCACTGTCCATTTGTCAGAACATTTCATTTTCACAGCCACTGGAGCAGAGGTTAGTCCCGCCTGTGTGCATTTCATTCACAGCCACTGGAGTGTGAGGTGAGTCCCGCCAGTGGGCATTTTATTTTGTACCGCCGCTAGCTGTTGGGTCAATCCCACTAGCGTGCGTCCCATGATTAAAATTTCAGTTCGGGTCTATCCCGTGGGTCTATCCCATTTACTTTTCAGTCCGGGTCTATCCCGTGGGTCTATCCCATTTATTTTGTCAGGGTCTATCCCGTGGGTCTATCCCATTTACATTTCTGTCCGGGTCTATCCCGTGGGTCTATCCCATTTACATTTCAGTCCGGGTCTATCCCATTACAATCCCGTGAGTCCCGGTCTATCCCGTGAGTCTATCCCATTTAAAGTCCCATTTTTTAAAATTCTTGTTCGGGTCAGTCCCGTCTTAAATTCCTGTTCGGGCCAGTCCCGTTTTAAATTGTTGTTCGGGTCAGCCCCGTTTTAAATTTCGTGTTAGGGGTCAGCCCCATCGTTCGAGTCGTTCACAGCCAAATAACACAGGTAAGTATTTGGTGTCTACTTCTTTGTCTCAAGTTTTTTCAAAACTCAGACAAAGAGGGGCAAACTGTAGACACCAAATTTTTGGTGTTTTATTATTTATTTATTTATTTACTATTCGTTTTTATTTGTTCTATTTTTAATTGTCACATTTAGTTTATTTACTTTTAGTTTTAGTCATTTTAGCCATTTTAGCTAGAATTTCTCAAAGGAAAAAGAAAAGTGTTCCAAAAAAAATATGTTTTATGTCTTTTAAAATCAATCTTTTAGCATCTTACTTATTTTTGTTAAGTTATTTTGAAAAAAAAAAAAAAAAGGGGCATCGTGACATGCAAGCTGCGTATTTGCGCAGCTTGCAAGAAAGGGCTCGGGCAGCCCTTTGGCTGCAATTTTTAGAGGAAGAGGGCTGGTTTTCCAGGTGGCCAGACACCTGGCTAATGGAGGAAGCTTCTATGCAAGGTGTAGGGATTAAAATGAAAAGGGAGAGCCGCAGCCAAGAGGGGCCGTAGGATGAAGGGTTTGGTGAATGGGGTTTGGCATTTTTGACGGCAGCTGCAAGAGAGAAGGGACTCACGGCTAGGCCTGAGGAGCGATAGAAAGTGAAAAAAAAGAGGAAAAACTAGCTACGGGAGTGAAGGAGAGGGAGCCGAGAGCGAACAAGAGCAAGAGTGAGGGATCATCGGGGAGGTTGAGAAGGCAACAAAAGAAAGAAAAAAGAGAGAGCTTTGACGGTTGGAGGCTGAGACGAAAGAAACGAGGGAGAACTAGAGAGAGGCGGCTGGAAAAGGGGAGAGTTTCGTGAGGCAGGGGAGCTTCGTCTGGGGGGCGGCGCAGCAAGGAGGAGGAAGAACGGAAGGGAAAGCAAAACCCAAACAGAAAAGGGAGAGGATACGGCTGAAAGAGAAAAGGAGCAGCAACCAAAGCAGAGAGGAGGAGGGATTGCCGGAACTTTCTTCATCGGCTGTCTTTGTTCTTTCACAGACTACACTAGCTTCTATCCGTCTTTCAAGGTATATTTCCAAGCTATCCATCAAAGCTATGTTTTAGATTTTTACCTGAAGTCAGGATTGCTTTTCTTGCTTCCGTTGTCAAGGATTTTATGGGAAAGGCTAGATTTTTTCCGTTGATCAAAACCTCTTAGCAGCAATCTTGATAAAAATTTGATCTTTCGGGCTACTAAACCATTTTTATGTGAATGTATTGTTCAGAATTTCTCTGTTGCAATCAGTTCTTTCATTGTTGTTTGTTTATTTGGAGCTTTAAAGCTAAGCAGCTTGTTGTTTGGTTACCCGAATCTGGTTTGCTTGATGAAATGGAAAGCCGCGGCTGGGTAAAATTGCAGAAAAACTGGCGGCACTTTGTTTCTCTCTTCCTATCGTTGTTTTTGCTGTTTACTTTCATGTTTTGTTGGTTAGTTTCATTTTTCTGTTTTCGATCCTGCTACAAAGTTGCGTGTTTAGTTGATGATGGATAGGTAGAATTCTGGTTCCTTGTTGGATCTGTTTGCATGATAAACTAGAAATTCTGGACACAAGTCGCGGCTGAAAATTGCAGCAAAGCTTCTGATTTTCCAGATTTGCGTGATAGCTTTCTTGAGTTTTTTGTTTCCTTGTTTGGGCTTGCGGTTTGGCTAGCTGTTGTTTAATCTAAAGCCTTTGATGCTTGGTTAAAAATCCTGATTCATTATGGGTTGCCGAAAGCTTCCTAGCTTTGCAGAAATTCTTGCGGCATGCTGTCTTGTTGTTTTTCTTTATCTTGGGCGGTCATCAACTCAGATTTGCCATCTTAATCCTGCAAACAAAATTTCATGTTTTGATTTGGGTCAATAATTTCTGGTTTGATGAACTTGTTTGTATGATGAAATGGATGTAGTTGTTGCTGGAATTTGCTGCAAGTTTGAGAAAAGGCAACAGGTTTTTGTAGTTGCAGAAAATTCTGTTTCTTACGTAGCTGCATTTTGTTTCTCATGTCCGTGGTTTTCTGGGTTCTATAACAGCTTGGAAGTCAAGTCTTCCTCCTGTTAAAACCTTTTGTTTCGGCCGCATGCAATTGCTGAAGCTCCCAAAGCTTCAGCTGGCTACCGAAAGCCTTCTCTTTTGCTGCAGAAATGTTTCATACGCCTTGCAGGAAGTTGTTTGGACTGTCCAAAATTGCATGCTGTCTTGCTAAGTTTTCTGTTTATTCGAGTGAAGTTGGTTGCTTAGTTTGAATTGATGATGTTGGTTTGGAAACATCTAATCAAAGCTGTGATAAAAATCTGAATTGGTAAGAAAGTTGCAGCAAGCTTCATTCGTTGTTGCTGAAAGTCTTTTTGTTGCTGGAATGGTTTTCAGTTTGTTGTACCAGATTTGCATAGAAATCATCTTCGTTTTGGCTCTTGCATGTATGATGAGTTTGGTAGGAACTTGAAGTTGGATTTTGGTTTGAGAGTTTTGTTTTGTTTTCTTAGAAAATCTGTCATGCAAAGTTGTGAAGGCTTCAAAGCCTAAGAAAATATTTGCAGAATGCTCTTTCACGTTGGTTTGCATGCATTTGCATGAATAATTTCCAGAAAATTTGCACTCTGACCCCCCAAGTCCCCTTTGTTTCACTATGACCCAACCAATTGAATAATTTCCTCAATTTGGTCCTTGACAATTTTAATTCTACAACTTCATTGCTTGTTTGTTTTAATTAATTACCATGCTTTGTTTCAGTTGCATTTAATTCATGACTTTAGGGGCTTTATGACCAAGTGAGCTTGTGTTTGCCTATTTTCTTTAATTTTCCCAAATAAATTGGTACCTTGACCATTTCTTTTATTTTGGAGGATAAATGAGTGATTTCACTTCATTGGGGCCCAATTGCAAGGGAGGTAACCTCTATCTCCTTGATTTTCATTTCTCCTATGTGATCCAACGTGCTAAGTGTGAATTGCATGTCTACGTTGCTTTCCTTGCCTTTCTTTAATTCCTTTCATTTATTTCATTTACTTTTGCCTTTTATTTAAGTATTTCATTATGGGGTATGTGTACACCTCTTGGCTTGTAATAGATAGGGCTTGGATGAGCATTCGATGAAGACCTGTTGAAGACATGTGCCTAGCTAGCAAATGTAATAGTTAGGGCTTCAATTGCTTTATGTGTCTTGCATGCTTAGTTGCTATGTGTTAATTTGCTTTATTAGGTTCTTGCATCTAGTCGAGCATGCTAATTGTTATGTGCTATGTGTTTATGGGTGTTTGGCATGTCTAATCGCTTTCCATAGCCATGAATGAATGTGATGGATGAATGTACGTCACCACACTAGTCCAATGCTAGTTGTGGCTCATTATTTCATTAGGAATTCATAGAAAGGGCTAGTCCAACGCTAGACCCAATAGGCCATCCCCTTTTGTTAGTGCATATTTGCATGTTCACTACATGTCATGCATTTTTCTTAGTTTTATCATTGGCATGCTCCTCGAACCCCTTTTTCCCCTCATTTTTAGGTTTTGCATCTCATACTAGTTATAGGGCTCATTTGCTTGAGAGTCCCCTTTCGATAAGGGAAACGAGCGAGTGTGGCTACTCGATAGCCTTAGCACGCTAGTTTTGCCTTCTAATCAAAGGGAAGATTAAGTCACAAAGTTAGGACTCCCCGTTCCCGTCTTGATGCATTCCTATAGGATTCATGCATTCTATTCATTCACTATCACATACACTTACTTTATATTCTAACCCTTTTTCCACATTCTCACTTCACACTACTTTCACACTACTTTCTACATTCTCTCTTCACACATACACCTTATGGCATTTTTCACCTTATTATTCTTTACTTACTTTACCTTGCAAAGACATTTGCACACCTCCACTTATATCTTATTACTTTTATCATTTTTCTCACTTCACACAAACTCACACTTTCACATGGCATGCATTCCACTCATTTTACGTCATTTAGGATTACGTGTGACCTCTCCAAAGGATCATTATTGGGCTTCACAATTAATGTGATTGGCACCGCTCAACCTTTGAAGAGAAATTTCCCCCATGTCCCCCTAGGTCTAGGTTTTTGCATTCATATAGACATATCCAACACGCGATACATACCTTGGGTAGAAAAATTAGGAAAAATTGGTTTAAGTCACGCAACTAGCCTTGGCTAGGTCGAAGGGGTGCCTTGGATTTTTATCCTTGCCTTCCCCTTCGTCAAATGTGACCCCCGATCCCTCTTTTTGGTTACGTAGACCCAAAAGTTCTTTAAAAGGGTTTATTTACTTTTTTTATTCAAAAACAAAAAACCATTTTTTGGGTGACTTGGTACACCCTAACCCTATACCAAGTGGCGACTCCATTTTTGATACAAAAAACCCTTTTTGAACTTTATATGGCCAAACCGTCGCATTATCAAGTCCCATGGCCTTTTACTTTTCATTTACACACGTTCACATTCCATTACACCACTCACATCTCACACACACCACACTCATCACCATTCAAAAGTGAGGCGCGACAAACGTTTAATATGTAACCAATACCGTAGACCCCACTTTCTTCGATTCCTTCCACCTCACATACCCCTACCGGGCCCGAACTCCAATCAGTTCAATTGATAATACTCGAGTATACCGAAATCAAGAGTCTCATACCTAATGATTCCATAATAACAGTCCCCATGGCTTGTCAATTTTCTCGACCAAGCCCTTGCAGGCTCGATTCAATTGACCCCCAATGGGGTTGAGCTCAGTGTTAACAGTAAAGGTCATTGGATACACATCCAAACGACATCAGTTTAAGTACATTCAAGTGATACAGTAAGCAGTCATATAAGACATAGAGTGCAAGAGTGATAAAGTACACTCTCGTCTCAAATAATCTCAATAGCATACACAAACATTCAAGTCACAAATTTCAAGTATATCAAAGCCAAGGAGTAACAAGCACGTGAGTAGTACACTCACCAATTAACAAGAGAGTTTTCACAAATTTCCGCCCGACGTACGCCCTGCATCACCGGTACGCCCTAAAACATTCAAGTGAACACAATAAGACTCGAATACGAGTCACAAACCGAATCTACATATTATTAATGCAAGACCGATTAACGCGTAAAAGTGCAAATAAGGGGCACTTGGGTGCTAAAGGTTTAAATAACCCCCAAAGTCATTCAAAATAACCTAATTCCAAGGAATCACTTAGACTTACAATTTGGACAGCATTACCTCTTAAAATTTCAGATTTCCATCCTATAAATAATCATTTACTTTCATCCAAATCTACCACAATTACACGTACAAGTCCTATGCCACTTAATACACTTGATTAGGGTTACATTACCCCTTTAACAAAGCCAATTCAAAAGTTCTACATTAACCCTAGAAAAGCCCCAATTATAAACCCTAAATCTGAAATTTTCCGTACAAAGCGGAAATTTTCCGCAAATAGCTACAATTTACGCACCAAAGATTCATTCTAGACTATTCCAAGCCATCATCCATTGCCAACCCATATTAAACATATAAAAACAGAAAAATCCTGAATAAATATAAAAATTCACCAATCTCTACCAAAAGTCATAAAATATCTCCTAAAACCATCTCTTTAACTCACACAAGCCACTAATTAAACATTATTAAGATCAAAGGAAAGGTTCCTTGGTCACTTACCTTGCAAACCCAAGAAAAGACCCAACTTAACACCACTTTCTTCCAAACCACTTCACCAACAACCTTACTACTACTAAACTAAGGGTTTTTATGGAGAAATTTCAAGTTTAACTGGTTAGATTGCAAGCTTGAGCAAGATTGAGAGCAAAAGACTTGAAGGTTTATTTTCTTTCCTTTCTAGAGAGAGCCGGCCAAAGAAGCTTGAAAATGGAGATGATTTGATCAATTTTTGATATTAGTAAAGTTAATGAATAGTGGTCAAAGTCTAAACTCAAATGGAAAAGTGACACATGGCACCTTTTTAATTCAAAGCTATCCTTTTGTCTCTCCATCATTCATCCAACTAAGCAACATCTAATTATCTCTAAACACCTAGTAAATTAATCCTGGTATACAAAATTTAACCTAATTGGTCGCACTAGCGGGTCCCACGTCCAACATACACTCCTAAAATCTCATGAACTAATTTATACTAGAAAAATGATTTTAAAACTATATTCACTCATAAAAATTATCTAGAAAATTTCCTAATGAAGGAATTACAGAAATGGCGTGCAGTACATTAAAATTAAAACCTAGAAAATGAGAAAATTTCGGGTCCTCACACTCTCTCCCCCTTAAAAGAATTTCGCTCTCGAAATTTCTCACCTTGATTCACAAACAGGTCAGGGTATTTCTTTTACATTTCTTCTTCCACTTCCCAGGAAGCCTCTTCTATCCCATGATTCCTCTACAAGACCTTCACCAACGGAATTTGTTTGTTTCTCAGTTCCTTAACCTTTCGGTCTAGCAACTGTACAGGTTTCTCCTCATAGGCAAGTGTCTCATCTATCTCAATTTCCTCTGGTTGCAAGATGTGAGACGGGTCGGGATAATACTTCTTAAGCATCGAGACGTGGAAGACGTCGTGAATCCTGGACAGACTTGATGGTAGTTCGAGCCGATACGCTACCTTTCCAACTCTTTGGAGGATTTTGTAAGGTCCGACAAATCTCGGTTGAAGTTTCTTCCCTCTACCTGCCGTGACGCTTCGTAACAGTGTGACCTTGAGGAAAACACGGTCCCCAACTTCGAACTCTAGATCTTTCCTTCGATTGTCCGCGTAGCTCTTTTGTCAGCTTTGAGCTGTCTGAAGTCTTTGTCGTATCAACTTGACTTTTTCTCGTGCCTCCTCCATCCATGAAATAGCCGTTGGATCTAGAACTTTCTTCTTGCCGACTTCATCCCAATAGATCGGTGACCGGCACTTTCGCCCGTAAAGTGCTTCGTATGGAGCCATTTGAATCGACGAATGGTAGCTGTTATTGCATACAAACTCTACTAAAGTCATATGTTGACCCCAATTACCCCCAAAATCCAGAATACAGGTTCTTAACATATCCTCGAGGGTCTGAATTGTTCACTCCGACTGTCCATCCGTCTGGGGATGATAAGTGGTACTTAGGTTGAGTTTGGTCCCCAAAATCTCCTGAAATCTCTGCCAAAACCTAGACACAAAATGAGGGTCTTGGTCCTAAACTATACTCACTGGTACTCCGTGCAGTCTTAGAACCTCATCCATATACAATTGAACCAATTTGTCCATAGAATACTTCATGTTTACCGGCAAGAAATGGGCCGATTTGGTTAACCGATCAACGATCACCCAAACGGCATCATGTCCCCGTTGCGTTCGCGGCAAACCTGAGACGAAATCCATTGTGATGTTTTCCCACTTCCATTCGGGTATCTCAAGAGGCTGTAACGAGCCAGATGGTCTTTGATGCTCCGCCTTAACTTGTTGGCAAATGATACATTTCTGCACATATAGAGCGATTTCTTTCTTCATATTATCTCACCAATAGGCTCCTTTTAGGTCCTGATACATCTTGCTACTACCCGGATGGATCGTATATTTGGATCGATGAGCCTCCTCTAAGATCTTCGTCTTTAACGTGTCATCTTTAGGCACCACCACGCGGTTTCGATATTTCAAAACACCATCGGGACTAAAGTTGAAGTCGGTCGATTCCCTTTTTTCTACCTTCTCTCCCCACTTCCTCACCATCGAATCCTCCTGTTGCGCTTTCTTAATTCGTTCCAATAGAGTGGATGTTACCTTAATATTACCAAAAATCACCTTATGACTTTCAAAACTAGGTTTTCACTCACAAACCGATTCTAACAGACCCCACTCCTTAATCATTAAGCCCGCTACCTGAGCCTTTCGATTTAGGGCATCGGCTATCACGTTCGCTTTTCCCGGATGATAGTTAATGGTGCAGTCGTAGTCCTCCAGGAACTCCATCCAATGTCGCAACCTCATATTTAACTCTTTTTGCGAGAAAAGATATCTAAGGCTCTTGTGGTCTGAGTAAACCTCGAAAGTTACTCCGTATAAATAATGTCTCCACTTTTTCAGAGCGAAAACAACTGCAGCTAACTCCAGATCGTGGGTTGGGTAGTTCTGCTCGTGGGGTTTCAACTTTTTAGAGGCAAAAGATATTACATTCCGATTTTGCATTAACACACACTCCAGACCTTCTCGCGATGCGTCGGTATAAACAGTAAAACTGTCTACTCTGCTAGGCAAAGCTAGAACCGGAGCCATGGTTAATCTTTTCTTTAACTCTCGAAAACTCGCTTCACACTTGGCATCCCATATAAATCGACCATGTTTCTTCGTCATATCAGTTAAAGGGACGGCCAGTTTGGAAAAGTCTTTAATAAAGCACTTATAATACCCAACCAACCCTAGAAAACTACGAATCTCCATGGGATTTTCTGGCCTCTTCCAATCAATCATGGCCTCCACTTTTGCCAGATCAACCGAGATGCCCTCTTGGGAAATTACGTGCCCTAAGAAAGAAATTTTCTCCAGCCAAAATTCACACTTACTGAACTTGGTGTACAACTGATACTCTCTTAGGGTTTGCAAAATGACTCTTAGGTGTTGCTCATGCTCCTCATGTGTCTTGGAGTAAACCGGGATGTCGTCAATAAAGACGACGATAAATCTATCCAAATAGGGTTTAAAAACCCTATGCATTAAATCCATGAAGGCGGCAAGGGCTTTGGTCAGTCCAAAGGGCATGACCGCAAATTCGTAGTGCCCATATCTCGAATTAAAAGCAATTTTTGGGATATCCTCCTTCTTAATCAACAATTGATAATATCCCCCGCGAAGATCTAGTTTTGAGAAGACCACTGCTCCTTGCAACTGGTCGAACAATTCATCAATATGGGGCAGTGGATACTTATTTTTAACCGTTACATTATTCAGTCCCCGATAATCTATACATATCCGAAAACTTCCATTCCTTTTCTTCACAAACAACACAGGAGCTCCCCAAGGAGACCCACTTTCTCGAATGAACCCTCGTTCCAGAAGGTCCTGTAACTGCAATTTTAACTCCTTAAGTTCAGCAGGTGCCATTCGGTATGGGGTTTTAGAGACAGGTGACATCCCTGGTAAAAGATCAATTTTGAACTCTATCTCTCTCTCTGGAGGTAGGGTTACTAACACATCCGGAAATACATTCGGATACTCCCTCACTACATGCACATCCTCAACCTTCAGTCTATCGGTGGGGGTATTGATTAGAAAAGCTAAGAACCCTTGCGCCCATTTACTTAAAAATTTCCTAGCCCAAATACCCGAGATCAAAGCAGATGAGGCTAACCTACCCCTTATATCTAACCTCAAGGTTGCCTCCTCAAGAATATGAAATTCCACCACTTTTCTCTTACAATCCAGCTGAGCATTATACCTGACTAACCAATACATGCCCAAAATCACATCATACCCCTTAATGGACAAACTTATCAAATCCCCCAATAATTTCCTCTCTCCTACCCAAACTTCACAATTCTTATAAACCATGCTAGTGATTAAACGGTTGCCGACTTTTGGAGTATGCTCTGGGGATTAGATTTGTTGAGTCAGTAAAAGTCAATTGGCTTCTTGACAAAAATGCTAGTGATTAAACGATGGTCCCCGATGGGGGTACTGACTTCTAGGTCATAAGGTAAACTAGCAGGTTTTATATCAATACCACACATGAAATTGGGATTAACAAATGAATGGGTGACACCGGGATCTACTAAAACTTTCGTGAATCGGTGAAATATAGGGATCGTACCTTCTACGACCTCGGAAGAGTCAGGGACCTGCTGTGGCTCTAGTGAATACACTCAAGCCGACACCTTGGGTTGAGTCCCTTCCCCTTTAACTGATCCAGAATTGGTCTTCAGCGGTTTTTGGCTCCCCTTTCCATCTCCTTTTAGACCGGGCAAGTGGCGAGCTGGTGGTCTGCACTCCCACAGCGCAGGCACTTTCCTTCCTTCCGTCAACAGTTGTCCTCCGTATGGTTTGCCTTCCCACAATGCCCCCACAAGGACTGCGAGATGCCGAGGTTGAGCCCTCTTGGAAATTTCCTCCTTGGCCTCGCCCAGCTTGGCTACCTCTTGCCTGAGCCCCTCTCGATACCCTTGACTGCCTTCCACCTCTGGCTCCTCGTCCAAACTTGGGAGGGGTATTCTTATATCCCTGTCCTAAGCTACTACCAGATAATTCTCATTTTTTAGCTTGAAAGTTCCTCACTTGAAGCCTGACGCTTTCCACTCGTTGTGCCTTCTCCACGGCCTCACTAAAAGCATTAATTTGGGCCACCGCGAGGTCCTTCTGGATTTCCACGTTCTGGCCTTGGACAAAGCGTCTTATTCTTCGTTGCTTGGTCATAATGAGTTCGGGTGCAAATTTGGACAGCCGAGTGAATTGACTCTCGTACTCGGCCACCGTCTGGGTCCCTTGGCGAAACCGAATAAATTCGTCTTCCTTCCGTTCCTGAACGAAGGGAGGAAAGAATTTGGCATTGAACTCCCTCATGAAGTTCACCCAGGTCTTGGGCGTTTGCTCTCGGTCCCACTTCTGTCTTATTACGTTCCACCAGGAACGGGTCGCCCTTTCCAATTGGAAGACAGTAAAAGTTACCTGCATCTCTTCTGAATAATGTAAGGCAACAAAAATATCTACCATCTTTTCTAGCCACCTTTCGGCCACATCCGGATCGGGCCCCCCAATAAACGTTGGTGGCGCAAACTTCTGAAATCTCTCGAGGGCCCTGTCCTCGCTTTCCACGTGGTTACCGGGATTCCCAGGGTTGGGGTTAGGGTTTTGACCTTGTTGCACCACATGGGTTAACAAATCAGTCATTTGCTGCATGGCAACAACTATTTGGACAGTGAGATCAACCCTAGGTTCAGGGTTTGGTCCAGACGAGATCTCCCCTGTGGCCCTTTCAAACATGGGTTGCCTAGCCCCGCGTCAACGGCCTCGACCACTACGTGTTCCTTCCATGAAGTTTAGTTGATCTAGGGTAAAACATAAATATAACATTAAAGATAACAGTGAACGTAAGTAAAGTGCCAGAAAATATTTACAATCAAACATATATATATTTCCCACCACAGTGTCATACAAGTCACACATTAACAGTCAGTCAAATACAATAAAGAAATTCCATGAGGTAACGGTGTCATCAAAAGTTATATACAAAGCTAGTCCAAACGTACAAAACGGCTAGTTAAGGGTTCTTTCCCTGATCTACAGTTCTCATGGAGTCAAAAGTGATTCAAAAGAGCTCTAGCTTAATTCCCTACGGAGGCCACCGACTCTCCCCCCTGGCTAGAACTAGGGGTACTCCCATCACTAGATGTATCGTCCCTCGAAGCCCCCACTAGCGCGTTAGCGCCAATCTCACCTTGGATTAGCGTCTCACACTCATTAATAATGCCGCCGGAACGGTCTCTAACTTTTCGGACGACATTAGTAAGACGATGGTTAACCCCTTGCAGCTGCTCCCTAAGAGCGTTAGTTCGTTCTTGCTCCATAGCTATATCCTCTCGGAGCTCCCCTATCCGGTCTGCTTGCATCCTCATGGTGCCCTTCAACCTAAGCATCTCTATGTGGTCCTTGGCGGTAGCTCTTCTAAGCCTCCTCCATTCTCCTAACACTGCCACGACCACATGGTCAACGCACGAGTGGTTCCGGCATCGGTTACATCGTCGAGCCCGACTGGCTGTATACTAAAGCCGGATCGGACCTCCCGGCCTCTCTTGATAATCGAGAAGACGAGGGCGTCGCAGAGGCGGTTTACCCCCGCCTTCTCCACCTGCTCCAGCCATGGCCTACAAGAATAGCAAAAAGTGTTTTATATCTTAGTTAACGTAATCATAACTGCACTTAACAATACCTTAACACTTTTCTCACAGGTCCTAAGGAACCAAATTTAAACTTGCCTAGGTCACTTCTAACCTAGGTTCTGATACTACCCGTGACAGCTCCACCGCCCCTTAAGGCGAACCAAAGGGGTTAGCGGACTGCTTGCCCAACTCTCGTCAGGACTAACGAGTCAGTTAAATACAATCTAAAACGTTCTGGAATATAATAGCGCGCTCAAACGGATCAAAATAATTACAAAACGAAAATCAGAAAACGGAGCCGCACATGAACAGTGCCGGCCACGTCATAATCCGGCCGGATCACAATCTGGCCGAATACCCGGCCGGACTCCTGGCCGGATTGGAGGCAGAGAGCAATCAAAATTTTTTTCGAAATCCCCTGCTAATCCGGCCGTGTATCCGGCCAAAAACTGGCCGGATTTTTGGCTGGATTCCGCTGTGCAGTTTCCCGCCAAATTTTTTTCTTTTGCCATTCGGATTCCGAACCTGTCCGAAACTCAATCATTCACCAATAAAGCATATGGACCTTCGAAATTGACATTTATAAACCCAATATAACACATAAGCATCACCGAACATGTTTATACACACATGGTTGCAAATTTACATCTCAAAAGGAAATGTTAATTCAGAATACACTTAAGGTTTTTTTTCCCAACCATCAAGGAGCTATACAAAAGAATATAACTAGCTCAATTCGGCTTCAAAATCACCGTTTCCCAAAAGTTACTCATATCCCTGTAAGAAAAACAAAGATAATAGAGTGAGCTTTCGCCCAATGAGGTACCATCACCCAAGTAACGAAGTTCATATAAGCACACAGCTATTCAATCCAAATATATTCAGACAGTGAGCCATTGAGCACCACATTTCAATAAAGATAATTAAAAGGATACGGTCGGCTTTCAAGAGCCCTTTTCCTCGCTTGTCGTTCTTGATCTCACCCCGTTGACCCTCCGTCAACGTTTAATGTGTAACCAATACCGTAGATCCCACTTTCTTCGATTCCTTCCACCTCACATACCCCTACCGGGCCCGAACTCCAATCAGTTCAATTGGTAATACTCGAGTATACCGAAATCAAGAGTCTCATACCCAATGATTCCATAATAACAGTCCCCATGGCTTGTCAATTTTCTCAACCAAGCCCTTGCTGGCTCGATTCAATTGACCCCCAATGGGGTTGAGCTTAGTGTTAACAGTAAAGGTCATTGGATACACGTCCAAACGACATCAGTTTAAGTACATTCAAGTGACATTCAATTGATACAGTAAGCAGTCATGTAAGACATAGAGTGCAAGAGTGATAAAGTACACCCTCGTCTCAAATAATCTCAATAGTATACACAAACATTCAAGTCATAGATTTCAAGTATATCAAAGCCAAGGAGTAACAACCACGTGAGTAGTACACTCACCAATTAACAAGAGAGTTTTCACAAATTTTTGCCCGACATACGCCTTGCGTCACCGGTACGCCCTAAAACATTCAAGTGAACACAATAAGACTCGAACACGAGTCACAAACCGAATCTACATATTATTAATGCAAGACCAATTAACGCGTAAAAGTGCAAATAAGTGGCACTTGGGTGCTAAAGGTTTAAATAACCCCCAAAGTCATTCAAAATAACCTAATTCCAAGGAATCACTTAGACTTACAATTTGGACAGCATTACCTCTTAAAATTTCAGATTTCCATCCTATAAATAATCATTTACTTTCATCCAAATCTACCACAATTACATGTACAAGTCCTATGCCACTTAATACACTTGATTAGGGTTACATTACCCCTTTAACAAAGCCAATTCAAAAGTTCTACATCAACCCTAGAAAAGCCCCAATTATAAATCCTAAATCTGAAATTTTCCGTACAAAGCAGAAATTTTCCGCAAATAGCTACAATTTACGCACCAAAGCTTCATTCTAGACCATTCCAAGCCATCATCCATGGCCAACCCATATTAAACATATAAAAACAGAAAAATCCTGAATAAATATAAAAATTCACCAATCTCTACCAAAAGTCATGAAATATCTCCTAAAACCATCTCTTTAACTCACACAAGCCACTAATTAAACATTATTAAGATCAAAGGAAAGGTTCCTTGGTCACTTACCTTGCAAACCCAAGAAAAGACCCAACTTAACACCACTTTCTTCCAAACCACTTCACCAACAACCTTACTACTACTAAACTAAGGATTTTTATGGAGAAATTTCAAGTTTAACCGGTTGGATTGCAAGCTTGAGCAAGATTGAGAGCAAAAGACTTGAAGGTTTCTTTTCTTTCCTTTCTAGAGAGAGCCGGCCAAAGAAGCTTGAAAATGGAGATGATTTGATCAATTTTTGATATTAGTAAAGTTAATGAATAGTGGTCAAAGTCTAAACTCAAATGGAAAAGTGACACATGGCACCTTTTTAATTCAAAACTATCCTTTTGTCTCTCCATCATTCATCCAACTAAGCAACATCTAATTATCTCTCAGCACCTAGTAAATTAATCCTGGTATACAAAACTTAACCTAATTGGCCGAATTTTAGCGTACTTACCGCACTAGCGGATCCCACGTCCAACATACACTCCTAAAATCTCATGAACTAACTTATACTAGAAAAATGATTTTAAAACTATATTCACTCATAAAAATTATCTAGAAAATTTCCTAATAAAGGAATTATAGAAATGGCGTGCAGCACATTAAAATTAAAACCTAGAAAATGAGAAAATTTCGGGTCCTCACAAGTTTGATTGACTGGGAACATTGATTGCAGGAAGCTGTACTACTCGAAGAAGATGAACAGGGAACTAGAAATTGTTGTGGATTTGCAAGTGGAAAGCTTCACTTGTTTTATGTTTAGAGAAGAAGATTTTCCTAAATTAGAATCATTTGTCAAAAATGGTTCTAAGCATACCCCAAAAATCCAAAATGCCGCCCCTGTTGTTCTTCCAACAGGAGAAACTATAGGAATAGCTCCTATAGTAGAAGTTCGTAATTGGCACACAGAAAACTCCTTGGTTTAAAATGTAGCTTTCACTTCTATCCATCAGAATGTCACAGAAGTAAGAGGAAAGATAGATCATATCGATACAACTGTCAAAACTCAAAACTCGCAGGTATCACATATGAATGAAGTTCTTGAAAGAAGACATGAAGGACTCAAGTATGAATTACCTTCTAACTCGTCTTCTCTAGCTAATTTTGTTTTGAATAAAGAAAAAGAAACTCAATTTATTCAGAACCAAATTGCTACTTTAAGAACCATTGGAGAAGTTCCTAAATTTGATGAAGTTCATCTATTTATAATACAAAGTTTGACCCTTCAAAGGAGTCAAAAGACACTTAATCTTTTTGAAAGGTCACATGACCTTTGGGATAATAAAACAAACATAGTAACTTGACTCTTCATTAAAGTAAAGTCCAAACAAACATAATGGCAAACGGAGGATGCTGGCCACTCTGATAGTTGGTATCAAAGCCAACGTTTAAAGGAAATAAGCCCTCACCTTACAAGTTTATAATATTTTTCTGGTATGAATATTGTTAATGAATATAATGGGAATCTTGTCGGAAGAAACATCCGGCAAAGAAGATTCTTTTGAAAATGATTCTTCTTTAGACCAAAAATCTACTGATGAAAAAATTCCTGTTATAAATATGGCAACTGAAGCTGAAGTGGTACATCCAGATGAAACAAGTGAAGAAGGAGAAACTTCAGGTGTGAGAACTCAAGAAAATTATGTGTATGTTTTGCATTTATTTTATTTTATTTACTTTGATATTAGAAATATTACATATAACGAATAAGTGGTTAAATTAAATGCCTAATTGAATTTTTATAAAAATTGAGAATTTAGAAATATCCTAGAATGGTGTAAATTCTCTTATAGGAATATACAAATTAGAACAAATAAAGTTAGGAGACAAAGCATGAAATAATGAATCTACAGCCCTTAGTAAGCAAATAAGTTAAATTCAAAGGACCAATTCAACCTGAAAAACTAAACGAATAGCTTCTGGACAACCGAATGGGACTTAGGGAAATTAATTTCTAAAGCATGGGGCGGTGACTAACAGCTGCTATGTTAGCTGTCAAAGAGAATTAGCTGCCAGCATTTGCTAGGTCCACGCGGCATCCGAGATAAAACTAGGAGAAACTATCTCCCAATTAAACTAAGTGGTGGCTGAGGAAACAAACAAAACATTGGGCGGTGACCGAAAGCAAAGGAAACTCGGTAGTTTTGTCTTTCTTTTCTTTCATTCAATCTCTACAAAACACAACCGAGAGAGAAAACGGGGCATCAAACCATTTCTTCCTCTCAAACACCAAAGCCCAGAGCTAAGTAAGTGATAAGAGGAGAAACCAATCTGCAACTTCAAGTATCAGCTACATCAGTGAGGGAAAAAGGATAGCGGGTGCAAGAGTTGGAGGAACCAGAGCCGAGAGAGGAGAGCAATCTGTAATTATCGAGCTTTAGGAGGAAAAAAGGTAAGAAACTTCAATAATCTCTTGCTTACTTATCTGGTATAAATGAATATATAAGCTGCATGTTAAGTTTTAGCAACGAAAATAAGTTTTGATTGAGGAAATGTTCACGTTTAGGATAAAAACTACTGCTCGACTGAAGTTGTAGGAACCAAGAGTAAATCACTTGAGTTACAGCCTGTTATCACCTTAGTTTAAACACCTCACAAGACCTTAAATTTGGAGTACATGTGTATCTCCCCTATTTGAGTTGATAAAATTGATAAATCTCGAAGAGAAATGTAAGAATGAATTGCTGGAATTTCACATCTTGTTTAATAAGCTAAGGAAATTGGTTTCTAGTGATTTAAACCTTAAATTGGTGAGATTTTAACGCTTAAAACTTCTTTCCTTACACTTTAGAACTAATGTTTGGGGCTGCACATAAAATCCCTAATCTTAAAAGTGTGAATCAAATAGGAGTTTTAAGAGGACTAGTCTACTTAGATTAGTTGAACTATGTTTAGAGAATCCTAAAACTCTAAATAAACTTATTAGAATTCACATTAAGTATACATGAATGATTGTAGTTGTATTTTACCTCAGGAATTGAAGGTGATCAAGGATTTAACCCAGAAAGCGAAGCTTAATCGACCTTTAACGGTGAGTGTTTTCACATTTGTGTGCTTAAATTGTCTGTGTTAGTTAAGTGATTATGCCAGTGCTTTATTATGAAGTGTTTTCAATTGTCCCTCGCCTTCTAAGTCGGGAGTGTACTTTATTGCACTCGACTTAGTTTGAGGTTGAAGGTTGAGAATTGATCAAGTGTTATTGTAAGTGTGCATGATTATAAGCCGTGTGTGTACTTTACCACACCGGCTGAACTGGGCCCCAAAACCCTTTGTTCAACGGACTATTCGAGCCAGTAAAAAGGGCTTGGTCGGATATGATGGTAGCTTTGGGTAAGTGTATTGGTATGCTCGAATATTACCACGGAGTGGCAGATTACTGATATTGATATGGCCATCTAAGTGAGGGAAGTGTTTATTGTTTTGGAGGTTATAAGGAGGAGTACGGTGGAGTGTGTAGTGCATTGAAGTGGCTCTAATGTGAGCACCGTATCCTTTTAAAAGTGATTGTTTAGTGAAGTGTTTTCTAATCCATTCAGTGAAGTGTTTCCTTAATTGTTTAATTTTGCTACTTGTTTAAGTGTTTAATTAATTGTTGCTTGTGTGAAACCTCACTGAGCTTTAACTCAACCTTTTAGCTTTGTTTTCCTTACAGGAGTTGGAGATTGAAGAGTGATTGGATTGAATTAGAGTGTTATTTTGGGAAGATCCGTTACTGTGTGTATATATTGTAGTCATGGTTTCTTTTGTATTTTGAGATGGTTGAATATTTTGTTTTGAGTTTGGTGTGATATTAAGAATGGATGTTTAGAACATGTGTTTTGTTTCTTTTATTGGACAAATTTATGTTTCAAGCTGATTGGAGTTGTTCTTAATGAGCTCATGCCAGAAGAGGGTTCTCGGATTGTGGGAAATGGCCTGTTAAGTATGAAATGAACTACCATTGTTGAGGAAAAATTAGATATGTACGTCGGGTAGAAATCTGAAATATAGGTGATTTACTCTTGGGACCGACCGGCTTGAGTTGTGAATTATCCTGTTTTTGGAGTCTTGTATCCGAGTACTAAATATTTTTCATTGATTGGTGTATTTGCAAGTTTGCCAGGATTTGGTATATCGCATTATGATGTGAATAGGGATCATGATTAAACTTGGGGAAGTAGAATCGAACAGACCAAGGTTAACTTTTGAGAGCTAGAGGTGGAGAGGCAGCGACTGCAGGAAGTAAAAGAATGCTTCACCTGAGTGCTAATGTAGATTAGGGATCAACTAGACTATCTCAAATTAGCCTAATGGAGTTCTAGGTTGACTTAAAAACTAAGGGTTGAGCTACCCATGTTTGATATGCAAAATGCACTGTACTGTTGAACTGTTTACTTTTATGTATATTTGAATTACTTGTATTGTACTTGACTTTAACTGTCGTTTTATAATGGTTGGCCTATAACCTAAGTGTGAATCTATGTGCTAAATGTATTTTAATTTCTACTATTAAATACTACTAAATATATATGTATGTATACGAATATACCCAATTTATTTATGATTTCTAAATACATAGCATACTTAGGTGTAGAATGGAGAGCGAGGGACGACGACGTGGGCGACCTCGTAGGGTTAGACAATCTGAAAACCCAGATGGAGACCGCGAATTTGCGACGGATCAGAGCCAAGAACAAGAAGTCAATAGAGATGATCAAGTGGCTATGGCCCTGAATAGGATGACCGATTTATTAGAAGGAGTAGTTAATCAATCCGGTTCTGGAGTCGGACCTACACATCAACATAGGGATTTAGAAGTGGGGGAAGATAAGGCCTTAGAAAGGTTCCAGAAGTTTGCTCCACCTAAATTTACTGGTGGACCAAACCCTGAGATAGCAGAGAATTGGTTAGAAGCTATGGTTAACATATTTGAGGCATTAAAATACCTTGAGGATAAACAAGTTACCTTTTCTGTATTCCAATTTGAAGGGCTGGCACGCTTATGGTGGAACATGGTTAAAAATAAATGGGAAAGAGAGCAAATTCCATGGACTTGGACTAACTTTGCCTACGAGTTTAAAGAAAAATGCATCCCTCCTTTGGTTCGAGAGAAAAGGGAGGATGAATTCATTAGACTTCGGCAAGGGACCTCCAATGTTGCTGAATACGAAACCCAGTTCACAAAATTGTCTAAATTTTTTCCCGAATTAGTACCCACTGAACAAAAGAGGGTGAGGCATTTTGTTCAAGGATTAAATTTGGAGATTCAGGAATCCTTAGCGCCAGTCACCCTAGATACCTTTATTGGGGCTCTTGACAAAGCCCAGAGAATTGAGAATGCTAAATCCCAACTTCAGGCTTTCCAAACTAGGAAAAGAAATTCCCCCAGCCTTACTTCTGGACAATCTCGAGGAAATGTCATGCAGCCCAAAACAGGAAGAGGAAATGGTGGAGTGAGATTTTCACTCGGAGCCCAGAATCAATCAACTAGGACTTCGGTCAATGAAACTCGAGCCGAAAGAGAACAACAAGAAAGGCCTCCCAGAGGAAGGCAAGTGCCAGGCTCCCAAATAGCATGTGGATACTGTGGAAAAGGGAATCATTCTGAGGAAAATTGTTGGGTGAAGGGACGAAAATGCTTATTTTGCGGGAGTTCAGAGCATCTAATTGGTAGTTGCCCAACTAAGTTACCACGAAATACTAACACCCTACCACCTGCACCTCGACAGACGAAGGATGGAGGAAATCGACAGAGAGTGCCAGCTAGAGTATATGCTTTAGATCAGCAGCAAGTGCCAAAGACAACTGAAGTGGTAGAAGGTACGATCCCTGTTTTCAATTGCTTAGCTAAGATTTTGATCGACCCTGGTGCAATGTATTCATTTGTAATTGTTGATTTATAAATAAAAATGGTACGAAGTCTAATAAATTCCCTTATGAATTAGAAAATAAAATCCACACTAGTGATCAAAATTTGATAACCAAAGTCGTGTATAGGAACTATGAGATTAAGATTGGAAGGAAAACAAATTACTAAGTGTGAATTTCGAATGGAGAAAATATCGTTTCTGGGGCATGTTATTTCAAAGATAGGAATTGAAGAATAAATAAATTCCTTTAGTCAAAGTCCTACGGGAGCAACATGGAATGGAAAAAAAAACAACATAGGAATTGGAGAATAAAATGCGAAACGAATACCCGGAACTTTTTATGATTACTGATACGAATTTCGAGGACGAAATTTTCTTAAGGGGGGAAGGATGTGAGAACTCAAGAAAATTATGTGTATGCTTTGTATTTATTTTATTTTATTTACTTTGATATTAGAAATATTACATATAACGAATAAGTGGTTAAATTAAATGCCTAATTGAATTTTTATAAAAATTGAGAATTTAGAAATATCCTAGAATGGTGTAAATTTTCTTATAGGAATATACAAATTAGAACAAATAAAGTTAGGAGACAAAGCATGAAATAATGAATCTACAGCCCTTAGTAAGCAAATAAGTTAAATTCAAAGGACCAATTCAACCTTAAAAACTAAACGAATAGTTTCTGGACAACCGAATGGGACTTAGGGAAATTAATTTCTAAAGCATGAGGCGGTGACTAACAGCTGCTATGTTAGCTGTCACAGAGAATTAGCTGCCAGCATTTGCTAGGTCCACTCGGCATCCGAGATAAAACTAGGAGAAACTATCTCCCAATTAAACTAAGTGGTGGCTGAGGAAACAAACAAAACATTGGGCGGTGACCGAAAGCAAAGGAAACTAGGTAGTTTTGTCTTTCTTTTCTTTCATTCAATCTCTACAAAACATAACCGAGAGAGAAAACGGGGCATCAAACCATTTCTTCCTCTCAAACACCAAAGCCCAGAGCTAAGTAAGTGATAAGAGGAGAAACCAGTCTGCAACTTCAAGTATCAGCTACATCAGTGAGGGAAAAAGGATAGCGGGTGGAAGAGTTGGAGGAACCAGAGCCGAGAGAGGAGAGCAATCTGTAATTATCGAGCTTTTGGAGGAAAAAAGGTAAGAAACTTCAATAATCTCTTGCTTACTTATCTGGTATAAATGAATATATAAGCTGCATGTTAAGTTTTAGCAACGAAAATAAGTTTTGATTGAGGAAATGTTCTGGTTTAGGATAAAAACTACTGCTCGACTGAAGTTGTAGGAACCGAGAGTAAATCACTTGAGTTACAGCCTGTTATCATTGTAAAATGGAAACTAATGTAAGAAATGCATGCAATATGGTTATCTCAGGTACTATAAGAGATTTAGTTGAAGAAACTTGGGGAAAAGTTGGAAATTTGGGTTGAGACCGTAGGAAGAAACCTACTGGAATTTTTCCAGATTCACCCTAGAGAAAGAAACTGAAGATGCAGCTTATTAACCGAAAGTATGGAGTAATTTTCTGCTAGAAGCTCAAACTACATGTTATTTCCTTGACTTACCTGAGCAACTAGAGTAGAGTTGATAGCTTGAGTGAAAACTTTGCAAGAATTGGCTGGTAGTTTCTGTCTATCTAGCCGAGAGAAGAGGTAAGGAAATTTTCCAGATTTCTTGACAGATTTTGGGTTCCAAATTCCTATGTTGAAGCTTAATACCTTGCATAATGTGACAGCCCCACCTTCCCTTAAGGCGAACCAAAGGGGTCAGCGGACTGCCTGCCCAACTCTCGCCAGGACTAACAAGGCAGTTAAACACAATCTCAAACGTTCTGGAAAATAACAGCACGCTCAAACGAATCAAAAGTCGCGAAACAGAGAAACAAAAATCAGAGCTGCACATGAATAGTGTCGGCCAAGTCACAATCCGGCCGGAATCTGGCCGGATTCCAGACCGGATTGGAGGCAGAGGGCATCTGCCGGATTTCAAAAATTTCCAAGGCAATCCGGCCAACAATCCGGCCAAGTTCTGGCCGGATTCCCCCCTGTCCTTTCCCGCCAAATTTTTTTTCTTTTGTCGTTTGAAATCCAAACCTGTCCGAAATCTAGCCAAACACCGACAAATCATATAAACATTGAAATTAGACATTTACAGGATAAGATCCTACACACGTTACCAACCATGGTTACACAAGTAGGGTTTCAAATTTACACTTCAAAAGAGAGGTTGGATCTAAACCAACACTTAGGGTTTTCTAACTATGGAGGAGCTATACAAAACATCTAAACTAGCTCATCTCAGGCTTCAAAATCACAGTTCCAAAATTGGTTCCCTGTAAGGAAAACAAGGATAACGAAACGGGGTGAGCTAGAAGCTCAATGAGGTACCAAAAGTATAACAGTAGGAATCATGAGAAAACACTTTTAAGGCACATATACACATCAAGTAAGAGAAATAAACGAACACCACAATTTAAAGGATACAGGTGGCCCTCAGGAGCCAAATCCTCGTTGCAATACTTGATCCAGCCTCGTTGACTCTCCGTCAACGTTTAATAACACACTCATGTATGTAGACCCCTCTTACGCCAAAATCCCGTTCACCAAACATGCCTCTTACCGGGCCCGAACGCCGAACAGTAACAGGAATGGTAATACTCGAGTACATCAGAATCAAGAGTCTCAATACCCAAAGATTCCCCAAGAACAGGCACCCATGGATTGTCAATTACCTCGACCAAGCCCTTGCTGGCTCGATTTAATTAACTCCCCATGAGGTTGAGCTCAAGTTTAACAGGAAGATCATTGGACACACCTCCAAACGATCTCATAACAAGTGCAAGTAACAAGTTCAAATTCATAACAAGTACAGGTAAGAGATTCCAGTTCATTCAGTACAGGCAAGAGAACGAGTAGTTATCCATGTCACACATTTCAAGTACAGATGAACCAATTAAACAACAATTCAGGGGAGTGGTACACTCACCTATTAAGGCGAAATAACGTCCAGAATATCTTTTCGGGTAACACTTTCAATCACCGATGAACCCTAAGGTTAATCAAGAGAAAATATTACAGTTCCTCTAGCAAAAGTTAGGTGAATCGAATACAATTAAAATACTACTAGTATTTTGGACATATGATTTTGGAAGTGAAAAGAGTACATTTAAACCAAAGGACATGAGTAAAATATTTGAAAAACTTATGCTCGCTCGTAAAACTTTGAAATATCCACTTGAGTCGAAGAAATGAAGAAAACGTATTTCTATTAGTCGTAAATTTCATTTTTTCAAGTGTACAAGTTTCGGCTAGATTCGAACTTATATATCTCGATAAAAGAAAATGCAAATATTCTAGATGGTTCATATGGTATTCGCTCTCAAATCGTTACCTAATTCTCGAGTGTAAATTTGGGCAGCACGCCCTTTGTATTTACCTATTTTCCAGCCACTTATGGCTTCATTATTTTCTTCAATCAATCCCAAAGTTATACACAATATAAATTCATCACAACAGCCGTTCAATAGGCTCAAAGTCATTCAAGTACAAGATTTAGCTAGGAAAATGACCGGAAATGAGCTTTAAGCTAAGAAACCAAAAAGGCAGATTCGCCGCTACTTAGCGTATCGGACATAACCAAAACTACGCTTATTGGATTGAAGTGCAAGTTATACCGTTTCAAAGCTAAGACAGAAGGCTATAAATTTGATGAAGACTATTTAGTCCAATTCTCACCCTAACTAGGTCAAAGTTACCAAAACATCCCTAGATTTTCCAGTTTGAAGCTCACTATGATATTCAACTAGCAGTCCTGATTCATTCAATCATATCTCAGCACACACAACTCCGATTCAGGTAATTCCAAAGCCATTTGAAAGCTAAGATACAAGGCTATAATTCTTAAGAAGATATAGACAACCAATTCGGTAATATTCCTGGTCAAACTAACCAATTACAGAGGCTGATTATCATTTTTAACAGAACCAGGGCAGCAGGGCCAATTTTGTCATTTCACAAAATACGCTACTCCGATTGAGCTGAAATTTTTCAGACAGCTAGTTAACATTATTTTCTACAACTTTCATGTTTTAACCTAAACCTGATTCCGCCTCTAACATGCTCAAATAAAACCAGACAGAACAGGGAAAATTGGAACCCTAAAGCTGAAATTTCCGCACAAAACTGAAATTTTCGCAAATAACCGCAATTAACGCACAAGAGGTCTATTTAACACCATTTAGAGCCATAAATTCAAGCCAACCATATCCATCATAGGAAAACAGAAAAATTCTCACAAAAATCAGAAATTTAGCTAACTTCACTCTAATCCATAAAATCTTCCATAAAATCACATAACTAACCACCACAAATCATGAATTAGCCATTATTGGAAACAAACAATGAATCTTTACACACCATACCTTGATACCTTCCAAAAGGTAGTAGCTTAGGTCTCTTTCTTCCAAAACAACTCCACTAACTACCTCAATACTACTTAGTTAGGGGTTTTTATGGAGTAATTTGAAGTTTAAATGGTTGGATCAAGAGATTAAGCAAGAGAATAGAAGGCAAAAGTTAAGGGATTTTCTCTCTTTTCTCTCTATGTTGTTCGGCCAAGAGAAAGAAAAATGAAGATGAAATTGGTCAAAATTCATGTTTAGTAAAGGTGAAAGAAATTAGTCAAAGTCCAACCTTTAATCACAAAGTGACACTTGTCACCTTTTTGGTTTATAACTATCCCTTTGTCTCTCTAATACTAATCCATCTAGGTGACCTCTAATTATCTCTCAACACCTTGTAAATTACTCCCAATATATAATACTTAACCTAATTGGCCGAAATTTCTCTTACTTAATGCACTAGCGGGTCCCACGTCCAATATACACTTCAAATATCTCATGAACTAACTTATACTAGAAAAAATAAGTTAAAAACTGTATTAACTTATAAAAACATCTCTAAAGTTAACATAATAACAAAAATGTAGAAAACGGGTACAAAGAAAGAAAATAAGGCCTAGAAATTCAGAAAATTTTCGAGTCCTCACACATAATATTTTAGTCTTAGCATGCATGTTGGATTTGAATATGTAATAAAGAAGTTAATGGAGAAGTTTCTTGTTTAAAAGTTGATTGCTGCCCGAAACAGTCACAGCTTGGCCGAGAGAGAGAGTTAGACCTCTGTTTAGCATTTCTTTTGAAGTTTTAACTGTAAACTTTATGTGGACTGGTTAAGGCTACTCTGTAGCTTGAGAATCATGTTTTGCATGCTGAGTTAGAGTTTAAAC
The DNA here is from genome assembly GCF_003713205.1 of Coffea eugenioides. Lineage (NCBI taxonomy): Eukaryota > Viridiplantae > Streptophyta > Magnoliopsida > Gentianales > Rubiaceae > Coffea > Coffea eugenioides. The sequence continues at coordinate 47,304,039 of NC_040037.1, forward strand.
TGAGGAAATTATGGAGGAATTACCGTATATTAAACTGCTATATTGCCGAATGATATAGTTAGCTGATGACAGAATTATTGTGACTTCTTGGTGGAATAACATGCTGGAATTACATGTTATTTGTTTTATTTCATGTTGGATAGAATGTATGTTGTGTGATTGGTGATTAAGCAAGCCAAAGATGGAAACCTTGTTGAAAATTTTGAAGTGATATTGCTGGAAATTTTGCTTGCTGGCCGAAACAGTGAAGAGTTGAGTCTTCCATGATGTTTTCGGAAATTCTAAGATAACTTGTTGTAATTATATGCATAAAACAGCTTATAACATCTTGACCTTGTCCTCATGAACGTTTTAAAGAACTTAAAACTTGAGGGGCTAGTGTAGTGGAACAAATTGGAAGTATATACAAACTAGAATCCGGTTTAGCTTAAAAAGGAAAGAAATGAAAAATTCACTAGCCTTAATCTTTAAATTTGGGTTGAAAATAGTTTAACCTTAGTTTAAACACCTCACAAGACCTTAAATTTGGAGTACATGTGTATCTCCCCTGTTTGAGTTGATAAAATTGATAAATCTCGAAGAGAAATGTAAGAATGAATTGCTGGAATTTCACATCTTGTTTAATAAGCTAAGGAAATTGGTTTCTAGTGATTTAAACCTTAAATTGGTGAGATTTTAACGCTTAAAACTTCTTTCCTTACACTTTAGAACTAATTTTTGGGGCTGCACATAAAATCCCTAATCTTAATAGTGTGAATCAAATAGGAGTTTTAAGAGGACTAGACTGCTTAGATTAGTTGAACTATGTTTAGAGAATCCTAAAGCTCTAAATAAACTTATTAGAATTCACATTAAGTATACATGAATGATTGTAGTTGTATTTTACCTCAGGAATTGAGAGTGATCAAGGATTTAACCCAGAAAGCGAAGCTTAATCGACCTTTAACGGTAAGTGTTTTCACATTTGTGTGCTTAAATTGTCTGTGTTAGTTAAGTGATTATGCCAGTGCTTTATTATGAAGTGTTTTCAATTGTCCCTCGCCTTCTAAGTCGGGAGTGTACTTTATTGCACTCGACTTAGTTTGAGGTTGAAGGCTGAGAATTGATCAAGTGTTATTGTAAGTGTGCATGATTGTAAGCCGTGTGTGTACTTTACCACACCGGCTGAACTGGGCCCTAAAGCCCTTTGTTCAACGGACTATTCGAGCCAGCAAAACGGGCTTGGTCAGATAGGACGGTAGCTTTGGGTAAGTGTATTGGTATGCTCAAGTATTAACACGGAGTGGCAGATTACTGATATTGATATGGCCATCTAAGTGAAGGAAGTGTTTATTGTTTTGGAGGTTATAAGGAGGAGTTCGATGGAGTGTGTAGTGCATTGAAGTGGCTCTAATGTGAGCACCGTATCCTTTTAAAAGTGATTGTTCAGTTAAGTGTTTTCTAATCCATTCAGTGAAGTGTTTCCTTAATTGTTTAATTTTGCTACTTGTTTAAGTGTTTAATTAATTGTTGCTTGTGTGAAACCTCACTGAGCTTTAACTCAACCTTTTAGCTTTGTTTTCCTTACAGGAGTTGGAGATTGAAGAGTGTTGGATTGAATTAGAGTGTTATTTTGGGAAGATCCGTTACTGTGTGTATATATTGTAGTCATGGTTTCTTTTGTATTTTGAGATGATTGAATCTTTTGTTTTGAGTTTGGTGTGATATTAAGAATGGATGTTTAGAACATGTGTTTTGTTTCTTTTATTAGACAAATTTATGTTTCAAGCGGATTGGAGTTATACTTAAGAGTGAATGTTTAGTTGTTCAATGGTCATGTTATCTCTGAAGTTAATGTAAGTGAGTGAGTCCTGGCGAGAGTCAAGCAAGTGGGCCACTAATTTCTAGGGTATGCCCTAGGAGGAGATGGGGCCGTCACATCAGGAGCATCCAGACCACAAAGAACAGATTTTCCTAAAACAAAGGGAGTACAAATTTTTACAATTGATAATATTCCTTCTGACCAATGGGAATCAAAATTCCAAGAGTTTCATGCTTGGATGATTGTCTAGAATTTAACAGAAGAATCTCATTTTGAGATCTTATCTGTGTTCACTGCCCATTTTGCAGGAATTCTCAAAGATTGGTGGACCAGTCTAGGAGAACAGGACAAGTTGTATTTCTTGACCCGCCAAGATTTTACTGAAAATATAAACATCCTTCAATTGATGTTTATTGGTGATGTCAAAGAAAACAGAGAAAGAAAGAGAAAAGAATTATTTTCAAATGAAATGTTTATCTTATGATCGAAAAGATCTAAATAAACATTTTAAGAAGATGACTAAATTATTCTTTGCTCTTGGTGCAGATATAAATCTCAAATAAGCTTTCATCAGTTCACTTCCTAAGTTATTGGCAGATGGTGCAGAAATGTATATCCATAATAAATATGGATCTGTTTTGAATCTGTCTACAAGACAAATTAAGCAAGCAGTACTATTGGCCCTTGATGACCATTGCAACAAAAGAAAGGTTATTTGTGAGTATCTCAAAGGAGATGTTTGCTTAGATCAAGCCTGTAAGAAACCTGAGCTTGTGACAAAAGGAAAATGCCAAGCTTGTTCACTTTTTAAAAGAAGAAGAAAGCTTAAAAGGTTCAAAAGCTTCACCAAAACCTATAAGAATTTCCTGAGAAGACCTTTCAAAAAGAAATGGAGACGTTTCAAAAGGAAAGGCAAACAATTCAGAGGAAAAAAGGGGAATAAATTTTTATTTATGGAAAGCCAGGACATTTTGCAAAAAACTGTCCTCAAAATCAAAAGGGAGTAGATTTTATTTCTGAAATTCAGGATGAACTTTATTTTCCTATTTCTGACTTAGAATCTGAATTTTCTGAACAAGAGGAAGCAACTGATTCTACTCTTTTGGCTTTGCAGGTTCCAGATGAAATTCTTACTATGGCATCAACAAAGCCCGACCATAGTAAGAAAAAGACTTATCCACAAGAACTTGTTCATATCCTTTTGGATAAGTATTCCCAAGCTATTTCTCTCATTGCAATTTTTGATACTGGAGCTGCTCTCTCTATTATGAAAAAGGATGTTTTACCAGATGAGTATTGGACTCCATATACTCATGAATTTAGAGGAGCAGATGGGAATCTTTTCTATACTGATTTCATCACAAAAATTGCCATTACTCTCAAACTACATCCAGATTGCTGTATAACTTCACAAACTTTGGGAGCAAGTTTTGTTTGTAAGGATCTTTTACTTGGATTTGATGTTTATCGAAACGATAAATATCTTGTTACAGGCCGCGGGATAAAATCCAAAATTTTTTTTAAACCTTATATTGATGTCCCAAAGCTGTATCTGATTCAAGAAAAAAAAATCCCTTTGATGGAAGACCAACTCAAAGATTTTCAAAGTAAAATTATTCGAGAGTCTTGTGCTTCCAATCATCATGAGTTTTTACAAAAGTGTGATCATCCTCTGTGGAAAAATTCTGATTTTTACATCCGACTTCCTTTCAAACAGAATGAGGATATCAATCCCACAAAAGCTAGTCATTCAGGAATGAATCCTGATGATACTAAGCTTGCAGAACAAGAATGCACAGAGCTTCTGAAATTTGGTCTCATTGAGGTGTCTGATTCTCAATGGGCATGCCAAGCATTCTATGTCAACAAGAGATCTGAACAAAGAGGTAAGATGAGATTGGTAATTAACTACTAGTCTCTAAATCTTTTCCTTCTTGATGATAAATTTCCAATTCCCAATAGATTTACACTTTTTGCCTAGATATCTAAAGCAAAATGGTTTTCCAAATTTGATTTGAAATTTTGATTCTAGCAGTTGGGAATTCATCCTGATGATAGGCATAAAACTGGTTTTTGTATTCCAAACCATCATTTTCAGTGGAAGGTCATGCCTTTTGGTCTTAAAACGGCACACTCTTTGTTTCAAAAAGCCATGATCAAAATCTTCTAGCCTATCTTACATTTAGCCTTGATCTATATTGATGATATTCTTCTTTTCAGTAATACTTGGGAAAACCACTTCAAATTTGCTTAATGATTTCCATTCTATTGTTAATTAATATTGTATTATGATTTCTGAAAAGAAAATGATTTTGGCAAAACAAGAAATCTCATTTCTTGGAATGAAGATTTCTAATGGCAAATGCACGCCTGAACAACATGTGGGACCGTTTGTCAAAGATTTCCCAGAAGAAAATTTGACAAAAACTTAGGTGCAACAACTTCTTGGTGTCGTCAACTATGTCCGGGAATTCATTCCCAACATCTCAAAGCAAATTAGCCCCTTGACTAAAATGCTAAAAAAGATTCCCCCTCCTTGGGGATCTTCTCAGACCCAAGCAATCAAAAAGCTCAAGGAAGCTCTTTTAAGCCTTCCTACTTTACATATTCCAGCAGATGGCAAAAAGATACTCCAAACCGATGCTAGTGACAAATATTGGGGAGCTGTACTACTCAAAGAAGATGAACAGGGAACCAACATTGTTGTGGATTTGCAAGTGGAAAGTTCAAAGTTTCAGAACAACATTACCTCTCCACTTTCAAGGAGATTCTTGCAGTAAGAAATGGAATTAAAAAATTCTCTGTCTTTCTCATTTCTCATAAATTCTTGGTTGAAATGGATATGGGATCATTTCCTAAAATGCTGCACTTCAAACAAAAAACCATCCCTCATCCTCAGTTACTTCGATGGTCAGCATGGTTTTCTCGATATTCCTTTGATGTTAAACATATTAAAGGAAAGAAAAATATTGTTGCTGACTTCTTCTCAAGAAAAGAACCAATTCAAATCTCTTCTCTAAATCCAAGCTCTGAAACCCCTACTTGTTTAATGTTTACACCTGTTCAAAATGAACCCCCTGATATCCATGAAATTCCATACCCATGGGAAAAAGAAAATATTGTCAGAATCAGAAACCATTATGAACTTGAACTTTTTAGTTCATTTGGTGGTTCAATTTTAAGTCCCTTTGGTACTAATTCTGAATACCCATTTTGTCAAATCTTCATAGCCAATCCAACTGAATTTCCAAAAGAACTGTTATGGTATTTTTGGTGCTTATGCCATCAATATCATATTTTAATGGAATTCCAAAACCCTTTCTTCAATAGTCCTCTGACCCAAAATCTTAAAATCTTTCTTCAATGGTTTAAACCATTAAACTTCTGGTCAGAATTATTCTCATCCAATCCCAATCATATTATCTTCCATTTATACCGTCCCTGTCATTTGATTAATAACCAGATCCAAGCCCTTCCTAGTGCAGTTATTTATAAGAAAAATCCTTATACCATTTTAGATCAAGAAATTGAGTATGGAGAAGCTCAGAGATATATATTCCAGGAAAATAGATGCATTCCTCCTGAAATTTGGCCAGGACCTTATGGCTCATGGAAGTTTTAGAACAGTCATCCTTACTGGACTCAAATCCAAAAGGCCAAGAAAAAATGAACTGATAAAATGAATTCTTCTGTTATGCAATATTCTCAGGACCCATACGAAACGGGATCATCCCAACAAGAAACAAAAGCTGGACCATCCTTATCTTCATACAAGTCCCGACCTGAATGGAAAAGCATTGAAAATAGAAGAAAAAATAAAAGAGCACATAAAGATTGGATTGAATTGAAACATAACGGATCCAGACACCACTCCCTCTGATACTCCAGATGAAGATTGGTATGTTTAAATCACGGGACCCATCAGAAAAGCTGTCTGCCATTATGTTTAAAGATGTTTGCCATTATGTTTGTTTGGAATTCACTTTAATCAAGAGTCAAGTTACTATGTTTGTTTTATTATCCCAAAGGTCATGTGACCTTTCAAAAAGATTAAGTGTCTTTTGACTCCTTTGAAGGGTCAAACTTTGTGTTATAAAGAGATGAACTTCATCAGATTGAAGAAGCATCGAGTGTTGTATCTCAGTTTTATCTATAAAGTTCGAGTGTTCCCAATTTCTCATGGCAGCTTAAGTTTCTTATTATTTCCTTTAAACGAGACAATGATACATGGCTAGAAGAGAATCCAAAATCACTTCATAAAAGTCCCTTGATCGTTGAAGGCCGAGGAGATGGCTGTTGTTGATCGGGAATACCTTAGAGGATGCTGGCCACTCTGATAGTTGGTAATCTTTTGTACGTTCGAATTTCTAGAATTACTCTTAATAAACTCTCAAAGAAAAGCCCAAAAAATTAGTGTGCATATCTGTTTTACTATGTCTCTTACTACTAAAGTTCCTAGTTCTTCTAATAGTCTTGTTTTAAATAAAACTAATAGTGATAAATTAGATTATTTGTATGAAGTTTCCATTGAACCAGAGGTGGTTAATCCTACCTCTCAGCCTGTGATTAACCCTTATACTGTTTTTGGGAAGCAATCTTTCTCTCCTATGCGAATAATCAAATCTTTGATTAAGCATCATCCTAAAGGAGTGAAAGAACACATCCAAGCTTCAAAGGTGGATCAACATCCAATTCTTGCCACAAAAAAGAAGCAGTTTATAACTCTCCACATCCCAAATGATTTCCGATCTCAATGGAAAGAACAAGGGTACACCCATATACATTATGGAGCAATCAGAATATCCCTATCTTTTCATGGCAAGAAAGGACTTCCCATGGTAGCTCGAGTAGCCCTACTTGATACCAGATTCACCAAATACCAGCATGCTTGTATAGCAACTGTGGAAACAACTCTTAATGCTGGAACTGTTTTTGTGACCCTTTTTCCTAATTTTAATATGTTTTTAGCAGATCCCCATCTTTTAGATGCTTTAAAGCTACAGGTACAAATTGTCGGTGCAGATCAAGTTTCAGATGCAATTGCAGCAACTCTCCATTACCAGATGGTTTATTGTGTCCAAAATCACGCTTTAGATTTGGCAATCCGTCGTGGTGAAAATGCTCTTCTCATCTAAGTTGATGAGAAGAACTCTGCATGTTGCACCCATGTCCCCCGACAAATCTCAAAATCAAATCTTGTCCAATTATTACCAGATAGTTGGATAACTGATTATGAATCCCTTCATACTCAAGCTAATGAGCCCCTTGAATCTTCTCTTTCAAGGATCACTCATACAAAAGAAGGAAGAACATGTATTTCTTTTGATCATTCCCATTTGAAATCTTCGAAGACTAATCTTTCTATTATGCTTGCACAAGTCTCAATGGAACTACCAAGTTAGGAAGGAAAATTATGGGGTCGATATGATGATAACTGTGATAAAAGTTTTCTCCAGGATATTATTTCCCATTTTACCCGAGAGGGAGAAGCAGTTTATCATTTTCAGGATCCAATTTCAGGCCACATCTATTTTGATGTATGTACAAAGTGCGATGATTGTTGGTAGGAGCATACATATGGAACACCAGATCCACAACCATCCAGAAGAAGAAAACCTAATCCTGTGGACCCTGAACCTCTTGAACCTCGACCTTGTAAACCAGACCCTAAACCTTGAGATCCCGATACTGACAATTTCATGTCAGCTAGAAGCTCTTTTGATGGTTACCAAATTCCTTCCTCGTGGGTTTACCAGAAACCAAAAAATGATCAAACTCAACCTCTTCATCCATACTATCAAAAATGTCTTGATATCTTGGAAAAAGCGGCGAAGAAACAAACCCATAAAGTTCAGTAGGAATGGAAACCCAAACCAAACCAGACATCCAAATGTTTATATCAAAAGCCTGATTCTTCTCTAAAACAAGTGGATAATTGTTTTATGTTTAGAGAAGAAGATTTCCCTAAATTAGAATCATTTGTCAAAAATGGTTCTAAGCATACCCCAAAAATCCAAAATGCCGCCCCTGTTGTTCTTCCAATAGGAGAAACTATAGGAACAGATCCTACTGTAGATGTTCTTAATTGGCACACAGAAAACTCCTTGGTTCAGAATGCAACTCTCACTTCTATCCATCAGAATGTCACAGAAGTAAGAGGAAAGGTAGATCATATGGATACAATTGTCAAAACTCAGAACTCACAGGTATCACATATGATTGAAGTTCTTGAAAGAAGACTTGAAGGACTCAAGTATGAATTACCTTCTAACTCGTCTTCTCTAGCTAATTTTGTTTTGAATAAAGAAAAAGAAACTCAATTTATTCAGAACCAAATTGCTACTTTAAGAACCACTGGAGAAGTTCCTAAATTTGACATTGGACTAATGGAACCAACTCCAAAGGTAAGTCCAGGTTTTGGAGCCACTACACTTAGAAACTAGCCAACACCTTTTTATTTTGGTAGAGTAACTACTCCTAATCCTTCAGTATTTTTCCCTGATCAGCCACAACCACAAACTCCTAAACCTTTTGACATTGAACAGGTTTTGCTAGAATGTTGTAAAAACAAACAAAAGCAAAAGGAAGAAGAAAAAGAAAAAAGGAAGGCTGAAGCAAAACAAAAAAGAGTTGAAGAAGAGAGAAAAAAAGAGAAAAAGAAAAGCAAAAGAAGTTGTACAGGAACCTGATACTTCATTAATGTATTTTGTACATACTAATCCTACTTTATCTCTTGAATAGGAAAGGAAGGCAAATGATGATACGAAGATCTATGATAATCCTCTGTCATCAATGCTTAAAGATTTACATACAGATTCAGTTCCATATATTTCAACATATTCTCAGATGTCTGATTCCTCTGAATCAACCAAAGAAAATTCATCAGATGATAGTTTAACATCGGAAGAAACATCCGACAAAGAAGATTCTTTTGAAGATGATTCTTCTTTAGACCAAAAATCTACTGATGGAAAAATCCCTGTTATAAATATCGCAACTGAAGCTGAAGTGGTACATCCAGATGAAACAAGTGAAGAAGGAGAAACTTCAGGAGCATCCAGACCACAAAGAACAAATTTTCCTAAAATAAAGGGAGTACAAATTTTTACAATTGATAATATTCCTTTTGAACAATAGGAATCAAAATTCCAAGAGTTTCATGCTTGGATGATTGTCTAGAATTTAACAAAAGAATCTCATTTTGAGATCTTATCTGTGTTCATTGCCCATTTTGCAGGAATTCTCAAAGATTGGTGAACCAGTCTAGGGGAACATGACAAGTTGTATTTCTTGACCCGCCAAAATTTTGCTGAAAATATAAACATCTTTCATTTAATGTTTATTGGTGATGTCAAAGAAAGCAGAGAAACACAGAGAAAAGAATTTTTTCAAATGAAATGTTTATCTTATGATTGAAAAGATCTAAATAAACATTTTAAGAAGATGACTAAATTATTCTTTGCTCTTGGTGCAGATATAAATCTCAAATAAGCTTTCATCAGTTCACTTCCTAAGTCATTGGCAGATGGTGCAGAAATGTATATCCATAATAAATATGGATCTATTTTGAATCTGTCTACAGGACAAATTAAGCAAGCAGTTCTATTATCCCTTGATGACCATTGCAACAAAAAAAGGTTATTCGTGAGTATCTCAAAGGAGATGCTTGCTTAGATCAAGCCTGTAAGAAGCCTGAGCATGTGACAAAAGGAAAATGCCAAGCTTGTTCACCTTTTAAAAGAAGAAGAAAGGTTAAAAGGTTCAAAAGCTTCACCAAAACCTATAAAAATTTCCTGAGAAGACCTTTCAGAAAGAAATGGAGACATTTCAAAAGGAAAGGCAAACAATTCAGAGGAAAAAAGGGGAATAAATGTTTTATTTATGGAAAGGCAGGACATTTTGCAAAAAACTGTCCTCAAAATCAAAAGGGAGTACATTTTATTTCTGAAATTTAGGATGAACTTTATTTTCCTATTTTTGACTTAGAATCTGAATTTTCTGAACAAGAGGAAGCAACTGATTCTACTCTTTTGGCTTTACATGTTCCAAATGAAATTCTTACTATGCATCAACAAAGCCTGACTATAGTATGAAAAAGACTTATCCACAAGCATTTGTTCATATCCTTTTGGATAAGTATTCCCAACCTATTCCTCTCATTGCAAATTTTGATACTGGTGCTGCTCTCTCTATTATGAAAAAGGATGTTTTACCAGATGAGTATTGGACTCCATATACTCATGAATTTAGAGGAGCAGATGGGAATCTTTTCTATACTGATTTCATCACAAAAATTGTCATTACTCTCAAACTACTTCCAGATTGCTGTATAACTTCACAATTTCTGGGAGCAAGTTTTGTTTGTAAGGATCTTTTACTTGGATTTGATGTTTGTCGAAATGATAAATATCTTGCTACAAGCCACGGGATAAAATCCAAAAAAATTTTTAAACCTTATATTGATGTCCCAAAGCTGTATCTGATTCAAGAAAAAGAAATCCTTTTGATGGAAGACCAACTCAAAGATTTTCAAAGTAAAATTATTCGAGAGTCTTGTGCTTCCAATCATCAAGAGTTTTTACAAAAGTATGATCATCCTCTGTGGGAAAATTCTGATTTTTACATCCGACTTCCATTCAAAAAGAATGAGGATATTAATCCCACAAAAGTTAGTCATTCAGAAATGAATCCAAAGCAAAATGATTTTCCAAATTTGATTTGAAATATGGATTCTGGCAATTGGGAATTCATCCTGATAATAGGCATAAAACTGGATTTTGTATTCCAAACTATCATTTTCAGTGGAAGGTCATGCCTTTTGGTCTTAAAACAGCACTCTCTTTGTTTCAAAAAGCCATGATCAAAATCTTCCAGCCTATCTTACATTCAGCCTTGATCTATATTGATGATATTCTTCTTTTCAGTAATACTTAGGAGGACCACTTCAAATTGCTTAATGATTTCCATTCTATTGTTAAGCAATATGGTATTATGATTTCTTAAAAGAAAATGATTTTGGTAAAACAAGAAATCTCATTTCTTGGAATGAAGATTTCCAATGGCAAATGCACGCCTGAACAACATGTGGGACCGTCTGTCAAACATTTCCCAAAAGAAAATTTGACAAAAACTCATGTGCAACAATTTCTTGGTGTCGTCAACTATGTCCTTGAATTCATTCCCAACATCTCAAAGCAAATTAGTCCCTTGACTAAAATGCTAAAAAAGATTCCCTCTTCTTGGGGATCTTCTCAAACCCAAGCAATCAAAATGCTCAAGGAAGCTCTTTTGAGCCTTCTTACTTTACATATTCTAGCAGATGACAAAAAGATACTCCAAACTGATGCTAGTGACAAATATTGGGGAGCTGTACTACTCGAAGAAGATGAACAGGGAATCAGACATTGTTGTGGATTTGCAAGTGGAAAGTTCAAAGTTTCATAACAACATTACCACTCCACTTTCAAGGAGATTCTTGTAGTAAGAAATGGAATTAAAAAATTCTTGGTCTTTCTCATTTCTCGTAAATTCTTGGTTGAAATGGATATGGGATCATTTCCTAAAATGCTGCACTTCAAACAAAAAACCATCCCTCATCCTCAGTTATTTCGATGGTCAGTATGGTTTTCTCAATATTCCTTTGATGTTAAACATATTAAAGGAAAGAAAAATATTATTGCTGACTTCTTCTCAAGAAAAGAACCAGTTAAAATCTCTTCTCTAAATCCAAGCTCTGAAACCCCTACTTGTTTAATGTTCACACCTGTTCAAAATGAACCCCCTGATATCCATGAACTTGAACTTTTTAGTTCATTTGGTAGTTCAATTTTAAGCTCCTTTGGTACTAATCCTGAATACCCATTTTGTCAAATCTTCATAGCCAATTCAACTGAATTTCCAAAAGAACTGTTATGGTATTTTTGGTGCTTATGCCATCAATATCATATTTTAATGGAATTCCAAAACCCTTTCTTCAATAGACCTCTGACCCAAAATCTTAAAATCTTTCTTCAATGGTTTAAACCATTAACCTTCTGGTCAGAATTATTCTCATTCAATCCCAATCACATTGTCTTTCATTTTTACCGTCCCCGTCATTTGATTAATAACCAGATCCAAGCCCTTCCTGGTGCAATTATTATAAGGAAAATCCTTATACCATTTTAGATCAAGAAATTGAGTATGGGGAAACTCAAAGATATATACTCCAGGAAAACAGATGCATTCCTCCTGAAATTTGGCCAGGACCTTATGGCTCATGGAAGTTTCAGAACAGTCATCCTTACTGGACTCAAATCCAAAAGGCCAAGAAAAAATGGACTGATAAAATGAATTCTTCTATTATGCAATATTCTCAGGACCCATATGAAACGGGATCATCCCAACAAGAAACAAAAGCTGGACCATCCTTATCTTCATACAAGTCCCGACCTGAATGGAAAAGCATTGAAAATAGAAGAAAAAATACAAGAGCACATGAAGATTGGATTGAATTGAAACATAACGGATCCAGACACCACACCCTCTGATACTCCAGATGAAGATTGGTATGTTTAAACACGGGACCCATCAGAAAAGCTGTCTGCCATTATGTTTAAAGATGTTTGCCATTATGTTTGTTTGGAATTTACTTTAATGAAGAGTCAAGTTATTATGTTTGTTTTATTATCCCAAAGGTCATGTGACCTTTCAAAAAGATTAAGTGTCTTTTGACTCCTTTGAAGGGTCAAACTTTGTGTTATAAAGAGATGAACTTCATCAGATTGAAGGAGCATCGAGTGTTGTATCTCAATTTTATCTATAAAGTTTGAGTGTTCCCAATTTCTCATGGCAGCTTAAGTTTCTTATTATTTCCTTTAAACGAGGCAATGATGCATGGCTAGAAGAGAATCCAAAATCGCTTCATAAAAGTCCCTTGATCATTGAAGGCTAAGGAGATGGCTGTTGTTGATTGGAAATACCTTGGAGGATGCTGGCCACTCTGATAGTTGGTAATACTTGAGAAGACCACTTCAAATTGCTTAATGATTTCCATTCTATTGTTAAGCAATGTGGTATTATGATTTTTGAAAAGAAAATGATTTTGGCAAAACAAGAAATCTCATTTCTTGGAATGAAGATTTCCAATAGCAAACGCACGCCTGAATAACATGTGGGACAGTCTGTCAAAGATTTTCCAGAAGAAAATTTGACAAAAACTCAGGTGCAACAACATGTTGATAGACAAAGTGACAATCATTCTCAATATGTTTGGTGCACTCATGAAATATATCATTATAAGCAATATGAATAGCACTCTGATTGTCATAATACAGTACAATAGCAGATGAATGTGAAATTCCCATATCCTCAAGTAACCAACGAAGCTAAATAAGCTCCTAAGTAGTATTAGTAAGTGCATGATATTCAGCCTCAGTACTCCAAAATAGGCCTGCAACTCAAGTTTAGTAGATGAAAGAAAATAAAGACCATGGAATGGAGTGCCATTAATATGTCATAGGATACACACAACAGAAGTGAAATGAGTGGTTCGCAGAGCAACCATGAGCTAACTAATAGTATGAATACAAATGCAATGTCCAGTCTAGTTACATGAGATAGACAAGACTTCCAACTAATTGTCGATAAAGAATAGGATCAGAAAGAGGAGATCCATCATGGGGAGTAAAGTGTGTATGAGCTTCTATAGGAGTAGAAGCAACTTACCTATCAGTTAGACTTGCTCGATCAAGAATATCAAAGGCGTATTTTGCCCGAATCAAAAACTAACCATTTGAGTTGGAGGAAACCTTAAGTCCCAAAAAATAACTCAAGAATCCCAAATCCTTCAGTTAAAAATGTTGATGAAAAAAAGTTTTCAATTCATTGATGCCATTAGTATCATCGCTAGTAACAATCATATCATCAACATATAAAAGGACAAAAATCATACCGTACTTAGTGGAATTTTGAAATAGTGCTGTCATAAAGACTGGGATTGAACCCAAATTAACAAATTGTAGAGCTGAATTTAGAGAACTAAGCTCAGGGAGCTTGCTTAAGACCAAAAAGTGCTTGACGAAGTTTACAAACCTTATATGGTGGATGAGAGTAGCTTGGTGGAGATTTCATATAGACATCTTCAATAAGATCACCATTCAAAAATGCATTACATGGAATGAGTTTTTTAGGCAAAAAAATCTTTGCATCTTCAATAATTCTTTGAAGCATATAGTGAAGGAACAGAAAAGAGTGACCTAAAATTGAAGCAACTGCTTAATGGAAATCTGTGGGCCCTAAATAAGAAGCTCTTTTACACCAATTCTTTCAAAGTGCAATTAAATCCCTGAAGAAATTTGCCAACCAAAATAAAAAGTATACAGATTATCCAATCTGTTTAATACTCATAGGGGAAAAAATTAGACAAAGAAAAGGAATAATTACCTTAGCAGGAAGAGTTGATGTGGAAGAACTGTGAAGTTTTTTGTGTGCAGTACTTGTTCCTAATGTATACAGACACAAACTTTATGAGTTTTTAGTGAGTTTTCTATCATTTTTGATAATTTCCCAACCGCCCAACGAAAAGGATAACAGAAGGACAAACCTAAATCCCTAACAATGCTATTAACCATCATGAACACAATAGGGTAGAAATCATACTTCAAGTTGACCCTTTGTGCAACAATCCCATGGTTGGGATGCGGTAAAGAGTATGGAAGTGAAAAATCGGATGGGAAGCCATAATTTTGGGCAAAAAATAAATGACTCTGTGAAGGAGCAATAAACCTAATCTCCAAAAAAATTCCACAATTTACTCTTTCAAAGTATGAACAACACATGGGAAGAGCAAAATGTACAAGAGCAGGTTAAGTGCTCTCACTTTCATGTGATAAAATAGAGGAACAAAAAGCAAAACCTAGAGAAATGGTGAAGAAAAAACAAAGCTGAAAATCGATACAATGGAATCTGCAAATATATTTTTCATGAGTGAAAGATGAGATCGAGTACATGTGTGAATCAAAAGGACAGGCGTAATTTAGGGAAACGTCAAATTCTTGACCAAGTGTTGCAGCAATTGAACTGGTACTTTTGTTCATTTGAAGTAGAAAGAAAAGGAACAAAAAGCAGAGAGAGAAAGGAAGAGGAGAATGATTGAACGCAAAAAGTCAGAAATAGGCCCCAACAGTGACAAATTGTTTTAAGAACCTGTTGTTTATTATGAGACAAAGTAGTAATTTTGAGTAAATAGACCACAATGCCCTTGAGAGTGGTTTTCTATCTGAACAAAGGCTCAAATTTTGGAAGGCGTTATTGGCAAGAGACATTTTTTATAGTAGCCCCCTCCTCAAATGTAGCTACAGGGCTCAATGTAGGAGTAGAAGCACTTAGTTTTTCCATATATGTAAGCTAAGACATATCCACCAAAAGAATGAAAATATTGTGTTTGGATAGTAAATTATTTGAAATAATTTTTTTAAAAAATATTATAACATTTTTTTTGATGTAAGATATATGAGACAAATTAAAATATATATTGATGATATCAATAAATTAAAAAGGACAAGTAATTCACTATCCAAAATGTCCTATTGCACTCTGTGTGGCACATTTCGGCCTACCAGTACTTTTTTCTTTTTTTTAATCAAAGTGGTTGATGCTGGACCCTTAATGTCTCTAGGGAAACCTTTATGGTAGGAACGCTTTGACCATGCCTATGGTAGGAAGGCCTCTAGAGAGCGACACGTGTTGGAGTTGGATGGAGTGCAAACGGAGACGTTAAGCTGTGAGAAGAGCACGTGGAGAGCAAACGTTAATTTGTTGTCCGCGGCTGCAAGCTAAAAAGCACACGTTCGGACATTCGTTTCCTAATGTAGTAGGTTGGGGCAGGGCAGGGTAATTGCAGGTCGGAACCACTAGCATTTATGCATTTGCAAATCTACCTGTTACCAAGGGAAAATTGCTGCCAAGGCCTTCGACAAAAAAATGTGCGTAAAGAAGGTATCGAAGTTTTAACAAATAATAAATGTAAATCTCACACGTGTGAGGGATAATAACGTGAAAGAAGGAAAAGCGGAGCAGAGGTATCCGTAGTAGTTCCGCGACAACGCGAAACTACAAGGGGATTGAAGCCTTCATTATATTTATCTACATAAGTAAAAGTATGTTTTTATACATGAATAGCGATTTTTACTTATAACATAGTAAATTTGATTAATGACAAAAACATGATAATTTATGTCAAAAAAATTGTATTATGCTTAAAAAACTTATACCAATAATACATTTTAGTGTTAATTGAAATAATACTAAAATGTATTATTGGTAATTTAAACTGAGTACCTTACTTAGTAAGTACTGTTAATATACTTGTATACATACGTAGTGGTATGTGAATAAATAAGTATTTTTGGAATGTATAGGGAAATAATTTTTTTCTTTTGTAGTAAATAAAAAAGTAAGCTAAAATCTTTTTTCCCAGAGCACCAAAATAGTCGGTCGAAAAGGGAAAGAAACATCTGAATATCATTGTTTAAAGTACTAATTAAAATAGATGTAAAATGGTCTTTAAAAAAAGGTACCTTGACATATGATAAAGGAAAGCCATAAAAAGCAAGCCATTTACGGGAAAAGTTATCATTCATAAAAATAGCAGCTCTTCACGATTTTCTTACCAGTCGTCCAACGTATGAGCAAAATGGCAATAATTAAAATAGTAATTTTTTGATTTATACATATTTCATAATTTTTTTTTGCATTTACAAAAAGTTAATCAAAATCTTGTATCAGAAAGCACATAAGTCAAAAGGAATGGTCTAGAAGGGAAAGGAATAGCAGATACGTACAGTACTTGTAGTTCACGTTCGAAGGACTACAGTGGCCTTTTTGAAAAATACCCCGAAAAATACCTAATCGAAACGGAACTGATTCTTCATTGTTTAAAATATCAAATGTATGATTGTGTTTTAACTGTTATCCATTGGTATTCGAAAGTATCATTTTTCCATCAAATACCACCTCTTTAACACCTATTTTTTCATAAACAAATTTATTTATTGGATAAAATACATAAAAACCCGTTTTCCAATAAAACATTAGCTCTTTATGATTTTCCTCTATTTTAAGAATAGAGTATCCATTTTCCCATAAACAAATTTATTTGTCAGATAGAATAAAATTAAACCCGTTTTTCAATAAAAAAAAATCAGTTCTTTATGGCTTTCCTCCATTATAAGAACAGAGTACCCATTTTCGAGTTAATTAATATCTATAATCGATTATTATATAGGTATAGTACGAGTACTTATCCCCATAAGGTACTTGCAGCCTTAATGACTAATAAAACCTCTTATCATTAATTAATATAAACTTCATAATATTAGTTTGAGAACAGTTTTGAACGTAAAACTGTACATGTATTGCAAAATCAGTAAGTGTTAATTGTCAATAAAATTTACCATGTTACTACTAATATTTAGTATCAATGAATAAAAACCTAATGTTAGTTGAAGTAAACATGCTAGCTTTCCTTTCGTAAAAATATTTGTGTAACGGCTGTTGAATTATATTTGCAAATATTTATGCATTTAACATAAAGTAAATAATTCAGAATAAAATGTCCATAAAATTTCGTTATATTTGTTAATGTAATTCATTGATTATGTATGGAGTAATATGATGTTTTCCCATTTGAGGTATGAAATCTTTGTTTACTTTTGTACCTAATTATTTTTGAAAAAATAACAATATATTATTTTTGAGAGATAGAAAAACATATATTATTCAAACATGAAAATGAATTCGAATTATTTGTAGGAAAAAAATTCAAAGGGTAAAAAATTTAATGAAAGTTATTCACCTTCTTTTTTAAATATAACAAAATATATTTAAAAAATAAGTGTATTTATTTATGGGATATGAGTTAAATATTTATGAAAATAAATATTTGATTTAATTGTGGGTCCATGCTATTACAGCTTATGTAATTATACCGTGTTTGGGTAGAATAAAATTGTTCCTAAGTTGTTTACATTTATAATAATAATGACAAGTTTAACGGGTTAACCTGTATATGACTTGTGAACAGGTTAGAAAATTGTGGGAGTTCTGGTAAAAGTTTTTTAGTGAATAATAGTAAAACAGGTAAATATGTACTTGAAATAAAATAAAGAAGAAACAATGTGGTAAGAATGATACCGCAGGAGTGATTTAGTGAATAAAAAATTTCGAAGAAAGGAGAGGCGAAAAAAGAAGCGCCTCAACTGATTTGGAAAACAAATGCCAAAGTAAAGATATAGGGCTGTGGGCTGTTTAACTTGTTAAGTGTCAGTCTAACCTCAAAACAAGACTGAACCAGGACAAGAAAATTGTGTATCGCTTCATCGTCATTTGTTGTGAATCTGCAACAAAGTCAGCCGAGGTACAGTGACACTCTATTGCTCATAATCAATTGTCTTCTTCAACTGTGCAACTAAGGTTCATTGGTTTTTTCTCATTTGTGCTGAAGATTTGCTCTGTAATTAATTTTGCAGAAATGTGAATGTAAGCGTTGTGCAGAAAATGTGTTATTGGAAGTGCGTCATATTCCCCCGTCCGTCACGGCTTCCTTGGAAGGAAGGCAGCAGCGGTGAATGTCAATTGAGAAACTGTATTCGTATAAGTGTCAGTGTCAATTGAGAAACCGTATTTTATACTTCAAATAAAATAAAGAAGAAAGAATTTGTTAACAATGACAGCGCATGAGTGATTTAGTTGTAAAAAAAATGTCGAAGAACGGAGAGGCGAAAAAACAAGCGCCACAATTGATGTGAAAAACAAATGCCGGAGTAAAGGTGTAGGGTTGTGGGCTCTTTAACTTGTTAAGTGTTAGTGTAACCCCAAAACATGGCTGAACCGGAAAAAAAAAATTTGGGTGTCACTTGACCGTCATTTGTTGTGAATCTCCAACAAAGTCAGCCGAGGTACAGCGAGACTCCAGTGTTCATAAGCAATTGTGTTGTTCAAATGTGCAACTAAGCTTCGTTGGCTGTTTGTCGTTTGTGCTGGAGATTTGCTTTGTAATTAATTTTGCGGAAATGTGAATGTAAGCGTTGTGCATAGAACGTGTTATTGGAAGTGTGTCATATTCCCCTGTCCGTCGCGGGTTCTTTGGAGGGAAAGCAGCAGTTGAGAGCATCAATTCAAAAAGCGTATTGGTAAGTATTTATGTTGGGATTCCGGTTATGTTCGTTTATGGTCTGTGTCAGATCTCATCATGAAAAATGCAAGAAGAAGAGTGTAAGGATGAACCCGTCTTTTGTGTAACCTACATTGATTATCAGACAGGGAATCTTCACCCCACTGTGACGGGATTATCATTTCCTCACATTTAGCTATAATAACATTGTGTACATCAGAAAATTGTTCGTCACCTATTATGATGTCTAATGAATAACTTTATTCATTATGTTAGGTTTGTAAGCTTATTTGCCATCACTCAGTCGTATGGTTCAATCCCCTCTTCGTCACGGGTTGTTTGGAGGGAAGGCAGTAGTGGAGATTGCCAATTCAGAAACCGTATTCGTAAATCTTTAATTTCTCATCATGCAAATGGAAAACTAAGGGTGTAAGTATGAACCTATGTTTTCTTTAACCTATATTGATTGTCAGAGAGGGAATTTTTTGGGCATTTTGAGGGGATTATCATGTAATGGCATTTATCTTTAATAACATTGTATCGATCAGATAACGTTCGTAACCTATAATGGCACTGAATGATTACCTGTGTTGTTTATTTTAGGTTAGCAAGCTCATTTTGCATCTTGCATTCGTGGTGTTAAATTCCAAAGTTTGGTGGAGACAATTTAGAAAGGAACAAGGTTCATTATGCCCGCATAGCACAATTAGCAATAAAACATGGCTGCACCCCCTCACATGATGGCTCTATTTATTGGTTTCTTAGTTGTCTAACAAGGTAGAACGAACATATTCAACTGCCAAGTGATTTGTCTATTAAATTCTTGTGATAATTGACACATCATGTGCTTTGAGATGATTATCACTTTGTGTACTTTATGCAAATAGCAGTAGATTTGTTACTATGATGTGTAAGCTAAGACATAATAATGTGTGGCTAATGGCAGAAAGATTCAGCCTCGTGACAGCCTCGGTTCTGTGTTTGACCTTGTCGGCTTTTCCAGAAGGATATAGTAGTAGCGAGGGCTGATATATTTTTCCAATGCCAAACATTGAATAGTACCGTTTCAGATTTGCAAGCTTCAAATCTAAAACTGTGTTAGTTAAGGGCTATTGCATAAACGTGGCATTATAACTTGGTGAGATCATGTTCGGTATGAGCTTAGACAGCTGGGCAACCGCTTTGATAGTTTGCGTTACATGCCTGGGGAAGATTGGTTTTCGAATGTCGTAGGGAAAAGTATCATGGAAAGCCCCGCATAAATCTCAGAGACAATGGCAACATGGTATACAGTATGTTTCAATGGTAGATAACGTTCGGATTGTGAATGGAAATGGTGGAAGGAGAACCATCGAGCAGATAGTATGTTGCCGCGTATGCCGAAGTTGAAGACAGTGGTAACAAATTAAAAAATGGGAATTCAACAACGTATTTCAGAACAGAAGGGATAACCGTGCAGGGGGCTGTAGGGGAGAATGTTGGTGAAGACGGGGGAAATCTAAACGCTACATTTGAAGGTATTGATGATATAGATGTAGGTAGCGTGGAGTTTGAACGTACTAAAGAGACAGAATCATTCTATATGATGTACGCAGGAGCAACCATTTTTGGAGTGCGAAAAGGGTGCAAGAGAAAAATATAAGAAAGGGATTGTCCGAGTGATGTCATGGCTTTGTAATAAGGAAGGCGAAAGACTTAAAAAGCACCTGAATAGAGGCGATCGAATAAGGGAACCAAAGGTAGTAACAAGAGTGAACCGTCAAGCATGTTTGAAGATTCGATTAGATGAGAAGAAAGAGAAGTACGTTGTTGTAGAATTTGTTAGTGCACATTGCCATCGTTTGTGCATCCTTGAAAGTGTGAGTTTCATGAGATCTCATAGAAAGGTTGGGAAGTCGGACCTACAATAGGCAGTAGTTATGCAACAAGCAGGCATAAGAACAAGTCACATTATAAGACTACTAGTTGTACAGGCTGGAGGATACCACAACTTGGGATTCCATGAAACTGATATGTTCAATGCCCTAAATCAGCAGAGGCAAGTAGCAGTTGGTCATGGGGACAACGATTCGGCAATTGCATTCTTGTCAGGCAAGCAACGAGGTGATCCGAATTTATTTTTCAAAAATTCTGTAGATGGACATGGCCGTCTGAATCGCCTGCTTTGGGCTGATTCAGTGTGTAGAGACGACTATAGATGTTTTGGTGATGTGCAAGTGTTCGATAACACGTATAATACGAACCAACACAAATTTTCATTGGTTGTGTTGTGTGGGGTTAACAATCACTACTCCACATGTATCTTTGCGTGTGCTTTTATTGTTCGTGAAAGAGATGAGTGATACGATTGGGTTATAAGTACATTCTTAGAAGCAATGCATGAGAGGAAACCGATAGCAGTTGTGACAGATGGGGACAAATCAATGCGAAAGTGCATTAAAAAATTAATGCCGACAGCTAAGCATAGACTTTGTAACTTCCATTTGGAAATGAATGCGGCCACAAATGTAAGGGAGAAAGAGTTCATGCAGGCATTCAAGACCTGCATATTTATGAATTATATAGCATTAAATTTTGAAACGAGGTGAGCAAAGGTTGTGAGACGTTTTGGGCTTGAAAATAACGAATGGGTTAACAAGATGTACCGGAAGAGAGAGCTGCGGGCTATGGCTTTCCTCAGAGGTAACGTTTTTGGGGGGCTGCGGAGCACCCAACAGTGTGAGAAAATGCATCAAGTTTTAAAATTACATCTGACCCCGAAATTGAAGCTTTTGAGTACCTTCAAACATATGACTTGGCCGTGACCTATTTGCGACATGAAGAGAGGCGTCAAAGGACTGTGACAGAGCACAGTACCCTTGTGGGAGCGACACATTTACAGGCACTGAAAAAACATGCTAGTGAAGTCTTTACAAGGTCCACATTCGTTGTGGTACAGGAGAAAATGAAGAAGCAGGGGCTATTTTATAGGATTAATGGCACAAATGATGGAATCACCGCTATCCACTTCATGAAGCATTCGTACAATTACTCGTATTATGTTGTCGTCTATAACAGGTCCACGGGCATATGAAGTGCTCCTGCTTGAAAATGGAAACACATAGACTGCCTTGTTGTCACATGTTTCGTGCAATGCTATTCGAGGAACTGAAAAGGATCCCTCCAAACTGCATCATGAAGAGGTGGACTCGACAGGTAAAGGAAGGGGTAATAAGTGACGAGACGGCCCAAACAAGCAGCACACACCTCACAGAGATGGCCAGATATTTTACACTGGTTTCGGCAGCAAATGATATATGTAGGCATGTGTGCAAGACGTCGGACGGATTCAAAAATGCATTGGAAGTGTTCCAGAACGAGTCAGTTTGATCTAAACAGCTGGAATTGAAGAGGCCCAAAGGTGAGGGCTGTATAGTTGTCCAGGGGACCAATGAAACAGTGGGTCGAAGGGATTGGGTTAAGGACCCCGAATTGATTGCAGCACAAGTCCTGCATCGAGGGAAACCGAGACAAGCAACAATATCTGTGACTTATTACTGGAACATCTCATGTATAATGCATTTCAGTACACACTCGAACTGTGCATACATAAATAGGCATACATAACATATGTTACTTGCTATGGAACACAAAAGGATGAGTGTAGAGTTTAGTCCGATTTGTTTTGTTACTAATGTAGGGGAAGAGGAAGTGGGCCAAACACGTCATAAAAGCGCAGAGCCACAGATAACGATGTTCGTCATGGAAACAGTAGTTACACTGCTCAATCACAACTAAGCAATACGGGGACGACACCCACTGGACGAATCACTGTGCATGAAAAACTGGAGCACCAGCGACCAATGGAGCCCGTTGTACAGATTCAGGTTCAAATGGATTTTATGGGCAACATATCGACTATGTTCTGAATACATCTCTCGCTACATTTGCTGATAAGTTCTTCGTACACAAAACCCAAGTTCATGCCCCCTAACTAATACTTACATCTTCTGCTTCAATGGTAATATAGATGACAAGATTTTGGCTTATTCTGATTATGTTTTAAGTAAACTGCTGAAATTAACATAAAATCACAAAAATTGGTGTTAGCATAATTTGTATAGTTTTGTGGCACTAAATGACACCAGTAAGATATTTGAAAAACAAGACATTGTGTCCTTTAAATATTAGCCTAAAACCCTATGTACCCGTATGCGAGTGCATGTGCTCATATGGTTAAGGTATTTGTGGTTGCAGGACATGGATGTGGCAAGAGCGGATGGCGTACGGCAAGAGAAGCCAATGGAATCGGTAATTACTATAGAAGCGTGCATTGGCATGTTAGTTTACTGCACAATGAGTTGTTTGTGTCGCATGCCAAGGCATTTTTTAACTGACTGACAATAATTCAATTAGATTAGATTAGGGTGGATCGAGCAGTGTGGATAGGTTTTTTGGATACATCCTGCATTCACCACGCCCTTGCTCGTATCAGGTATTCGTCCACATTAAAATATTTTTTCAATATGTGCCCATGCAGTGGGCAAATGTGTTTGCATTCTGTAATTGTGTTCGATAAGGGGTAATTTACATATTTTGTGGCCATGTTGGGTAGGTTGATCAACCACCAGCTGTACTTGCTGATGCCTTTGTACCATCATCGACCGACATTGCTGATTGGTGAAGCATGTTCTTGTGGGTATACTGAATTGGCAGTTGCTTTTGTATTTGAATGTGCACCGTAAACTACGTGTTGGCGGTGGACAGGAATAGGTCCGTTGTTGTGTACTGATCTGCGAACCTAAATATACTTGTGTACTACTGTTTCTGCTGGGTCAGCTGTAATGTTCGAAGTCGAAGTATATGCATCCTACATTTGCAATTCATTGCTAAGAATTCATGCGGTTTGTAGTCTGGTTTCATCGAATTAATGTTTAACAGGATAAACGTTCAGGTGTAACCTTCATGTGCGACCTAAACATTTTTCAGTTTCATTTGTTTTGACAACTCAGTCACTATGCAACTGCCATCTTGGTTCACACCTCTATTGGTTGCATGTAAGCGGAACAAGATTGTACAAGTTTATTTGAAAGGGGCCTGTCGCGCCCCACTTTTTGAAGGTGTGAAAGTTAGTGTGTGAGATATGTATGTGAACGTGGGTGAAAATGAAAATAAGAGGCCGTGGAACTTGAAAAATGCGACGATTTGGCCAAACAAAGTATAGTTTAAAAAGGGTTTTTGAATGAAAAATGGAGTCGCCACTTGGTATAGAATTATGGTGTACCAAGTCACCCAAAAAGTGATTTTTTGGAAAGAAAAGTAAACAAAACCCTTTTTAAAGAATTTTTAGGTCTACGTAACCAAAGAAAGGGATCGGGGGTCACATTTGATAAGGGAGAAGGCAAAGGCAAAGCCTAAGGCACTCCCTTACCCTAGCCAAAGCTAGTTGCGTGACTTAGCCCCTCTTTTCCTAATTTCTTCTACCCAAAATATGTGTTGCATGTTGGATACGACTAATAGATGCGAAAAAAAATGTAATCCTAAATCTAAAATGTCTCTTATGAGGCTTTTTTGGTCCCAATTACATGAGTTGTGATGGCCAATAAGGAAACTCTCATAGAGGTCACGGGTAATGCAAACGAAGACCCAAATATGAGTGCAAGTGTGCAAATGTAAGAAAGGTGCAATGTGTGCAAATGTAAGAAATGTGCAATGTGTGCAAATGTAAGAAAAGTGCAATGTGTGCAAATGTAAGAAAATGAAGGTGTTTGTGTGCTAGTGGATGAAAATATAATAGTAGATACATATAAGTGCAATTGGGTGTAATTTGTGAGGTAGAAAATAAACGATAAAAGAAGAAAATGTGCAAACATGGCATGTGGATTGAGAAAAATATAAGTTGTGAGAAAATGTGGATAAAAGAGTGAGGGAGTGATATGATAAGAATGAGAGTGCATGAACCTAGAGGTATGCATCAAGTCGGGTACGGGAATGACTCCTAATTTCACGACTTTAATTTTCCCTTTGATTAGAAGGAAGAACTAGCGTGCTAAGGCTATTTTGTAGCCACACTCGCTCGTTTCCCTTATCGAAAGGGGACTCTCAAGCAAATGTACCCTATAACTAGCATGAGGATGCAAAAATCTAAAATGAAGGGGAAAGGATTGGAGGAGCATGCCAAATGCTAGAAAACTAAGAAAAATGTATGAAATGTAGTGAAACATGCAAGTATGCACTAACGAGAGGGGACAACCTATTGGGTCTAGCATTGGACTAGCCCTTTACTAGCGCTCTCTCACAAGCATTGGACTTGCGAGAGCTCGAGGGGAAAGACCATGACCAGCGTTGGACTAGCCACGGTGACGTCACACATTCATTACAAACCAAATAAATCATGTAAAGGCTAATAAAGCAAATAAACACATAAATCATATATTGCACATAACACATAAGCATGGTATCTAGATGCAAGACCCTAAGAAAACAAGTAACACGTAGCACGTAAACATGCAAATCACACTAATGAACCTATTACATTGGCTAACTAAAACAAATGGGGAAGGGGAAAAGTGAAAAAAATGCTCTCCAAGCCCTATCTATTACAAGCCAAGAGGTGTACACATACCCCATAAAAGAATAACTTAATAAAAGCAAAAGTAAATGAAATAAATTAAAGGAATTAAAGAAAGGCAAGGAAAGCAAAGTAGACATGCAATTCTCATTTAGCACGTTGGATCACATAGAGGAGAGACAAAAAAGGTAAAAGAAGTTATACCTCCCTCGCGATGGTAATCAAATGAAGGAAAAATGACTTCAAAACAATAAAAAGGTCAAGGTACCACTTTAATTAAGAAAAATTAAAAGAAATGTGCAAAACAAAGCTCACTTGATCATAAAGCCCCTAAAGTCATGACTCAAGTGCAATTGAAACAAAGCATAGTAATTAATTGAAACAAACAAGCAATGAAGTTGTAAAATTAAAACTACCAAGGACCAAATTGAGGAGATTATTCAATTGATTGGGTCATAGCAGCATTAAACACAAGTTAAGGGTTTAGAATGCAATTTCTGGAAAATCTTTTCATGCAAAGCATGCAGACACCACGAAATATTTCTGCAACCAAAAGAAGATTGATACATTTGATGAAAGCTTTCTGCAACCCAAAAACATAACCGCGGCTTTCATTTTCGCACGCGGATTTCAACCTCAAATACAATTTTGAGCAAAATCTTTTTCAGCCAAACATCAAAGTCTTAATCTGAGACTAAGCCCATTGTAACTTAACATCTAAACATGCAAGAGGAAACTCAGGATAGGATCATGAAGCTCTGGTAGCTTTCTCCCTTCTGGTTTCCGTTCACTGCAGCATGCAACATTCACGAGCCAAATACAGCACTAACAGTCATCAAGTCTTGATCAACAAAAGTAAACACAAGACACCACTCATCTCAAGTATGATGAGAGGAAAAGTGCAAGCTAAAACCCAACAAAAGAAAAAGGAAATCACGGGAGAGTGAAAGGAACTCAGTCATGCGACCTTCTGCAAAATCTGGGTTAATGCAACTCTTCCTAATGGTTGGGACTTCAGCAAAACAAACTTTGGTTATTTACCTAAATGTGTTTGCGTGTGAAGAAACTCAAACAAAAATCTGTCAACTTTGACAACCGAAAATAAGTGCGAGAAGATTCAGCTTGTGCTCAAAAAAAACATTTACTTCCTCTCAACAAGCTCACAAGTGCAGTCAGCGAATGAAATGCAGCAAATGTATAAAAGGAGGAACTCGCAGCAGGTACGGACATGATACATCAATTAGACGACAAACAAAACACCAACTCTGAGCAAATCAAGAACCCCAACAACCAAAACAGCTGAAACGACCATTGCTGCAACGTACATTCTGCTATGAAATTTTGTGGCCCCCCCCATGTGTTTTTATTCATATGAAACTTGAATCGAACCTATCATTTTTATCAGCCAGAACTCACATAATCTTCATCCCTTTATCGCATGAACCAAACATGATGGCTTAGCGCTAGCAGATACAATCGAGGAAACAAGGATAGTACAAAGAAGGTAACCAGAAACAGATTGAAAAATCATGTGAATCGGTGACCACACAAGATCGTATATTCGGCAAGTGAAATCCCGTATGAATCTAAACTCCTACTACCAAAATCCAGTTCGAACTCATATAACATCCAGCCATAGTTCGGGTCCTTTTCCAACAGATTTGCAAATGAAAAACAACACAAAAGGATGAAAGCCGATGTAACATGGTAATCAAGATTTCAAATTTTCTGATGCAATTCAATGTTACGTGCAAGGTAAAGAAAAAAAAAGCTACCTTTTCCCTTCTCTTCCTCAGCTCCGAAACCCTTGCCTCTTGCTTTCTGGTCTCCCCCAAAATGGTAGCCCTTTCTTTGCTTTCGTTCGTTTCCCTTTTCCTTCCTTGTTTCTGTTCTTCCAGTTCAGCCCATCTGGTTGTCCTTTTTCTCTGCCCAGAAAACCTCCTTGTTCCAGACTTTCTCCGAGCGTTTTTCCAGCCGTCAGCCTCTCAAGCTCTCCTCATTCCCCGCAGCTTCCTTGAAGTTTTTCCTAGCCGCCCGCCTTTTTACTTCACCCTGCTCCCCCCACCAAAAACCCTCAGCTTTTTCTTTTTCCTCTGATGTTTTCTATCTCTCCGATCCTCTCCTTCTAGCCTACTAAATCTGCCCAAAACCCGCTTGCGGGCTTTTCTTTTTTCCTTCCGGTGGGTTTTCTCTCGCACTTATCAGCCGCCCCCAGGTTTTTCTTTTGCCGCTCCTTCCTCTCCAATCTCCCCGCCGTCACTCTTTTCTCTCTGACCTCCCTCAGCCTTTCTTTCAAACCCCCCCAACTCTTTCTCTATCTCCAACCTAGCCATCACCTCCCCAGATTTTTTTTCCCTCCTATCACTCAGCCGTCCTTAAGAACCCTTCTCTGTTTCCTTTCCTCAGCCGTCCAGACTCTCCCCTCAGCCGCCAACCTCTTTCTCTTGCTTTTATAGGCACCGAATATCCCTAGAACCTAGGATCAATGGTGCATGTTTTGCTGCCTTTTTCGGTGATTATTAAGCTATTAGATGGCTTTTTGTACTGATATTTCTTGATGAGTCGGATGGTCAGGTGTCCAGAAATTTGAGCAAGAAATAAAATGAGTGGAACCAGCTCTCTTTCTCTCCTTTTTCTTTTCCTGTACATGATTTTTGTTTTTTCCTTTCCTTTTCTAATTTTCTTTTCTTTGCAATAACTCAGTTAATTAATAAAATGGAAATAAAACAAAATAAACAAAAATAACAATTTAAATAAAATCGAATGAAATGATTAAAACTAGGAATAAAAGGATAAAAACAAAAATGCTAACATTTTTTTTTGATTTTTGTGGTTTTTTTTTTTTTGTGTTTGATTGATGATTTTCCTTTTTTTTTTGCAATTTAATATGAATACAAAAATAAATAGATAATAAAATGAACTAGAACAAAATAAAAATAAAAAACCCTAGAATTGAAACAAATAAAGCAAAATTAAATTAATTAAACAAATAAAGTTAAAAATAAAAAATTTGGTGTCTACAGGGCCTGTGCCGCCCAAGTTGAACTAACAATGAAGATGTACGAATTTTGAGGGAGGGCCGGTGGAACCACCCCCTCATGTGTTAAATGCAGTGACGTTAACATAGGCACGGCTAAAATCGGTTGCATCGAAGAGTTCTGCACCTGGTCTTCCCAATCTCCCAAAATGTGTCGACAAGACGTTTAATGAGCTGTGCACATACGGACTGAACCCATGACATCGGGTTTATTATGCATTTGTCCATGGGAAGAAATTGTACACCAGACTAACCACTTATCGACTTCATATTTCAAATTAACAAAACATCACAAAAACAGTGGCTGAAGCCCTCAAATGTAGCTTGGCAATTGGACTTCCTTTGCACAAGTGTAGAGATGTTGCCCAAAGCCAAGCGTTCGGCCATGATGTTATATTTACTTCGTCAACGGGAGTATGGATACAAGAGGGAGAGAAAAAGAGAAAGGACAAGGTTGTGGCTGTGCCGGTGTATGGTGGCGACGGTGGTGGTGAAAAAGACAAGAAAGGGGAGGAAAGAGAGAAAGAAGAGAGGAGACGGAAAGAGGACGAAATGAGATGGAGAGAGAGAGACAGGGCAAGAGAGACAGAGAAACAGAGACAGCGAGAGATCGGACGACGGGTGGTGGTGGGACGGAGAAGAAAGGGGAGCAAGGAGATGGAGAAGACCGCAGAGGGATAAAATCGAAGAAAGGAGGGGAAGAATTGAAGACAGAAATAGCGCGAAAGAGAAAGAGAGAGGGTGGCGGTGGCGGTGCGTAGTGGCTGGGGTGCTTGTTGGAGGGGGAAGAAATGGGAGGGAAAAGATGAGAGGGAAAGATGAAGAAAGAACGAGGAGAGAGAGACAAAGAGAGAGAGATAGAGAGAGAAAGAGAGAGAGGAAGATAGAGACAAAGAAAGAGATAGCGGGAGAGGGTAGCAATTGGGGTGGGAGTGGCAGTGGCAATGGGTGATGGGTGGTCGCAGGCAGAAGAAATGTGGAGATGGACTAAATAAAAGGGAGAAGGGACAGGGAGAAGAGAGCAACGTGAAAGAGGAAGAAAGAATGGAAAGAAATAGACAGAGAGAGACAGACCATTGCAGACAGAGAGAGTGGGAGAGACAGGAGAAGGAGGGTGGCAGTGGAAGTTCAAATTCATTATAAAATATCTGAAATAAATCTTTAAGTTCTTAAAAATTCCCAAAATACTTCCATAAAATCAGCTGTTTATGGCTTTCCTCTGTTATAAGAACAGAGTTCCCATTTTCCATAAAAAAATAAATTTATCGGGAATTGAATGCATAATATAGCAGTAGAGTGTTATGATAAAACACGAGTTCTGTATGCCTTTCCTCCAATATAAGGACTGCGCACCCATTTTCCCAAAAAAAAAAATTGTATTTATCGGATCAATAGATAGTTCTTTCACGCTTCACTGTAAAACACCAGCTATGCATGGCTTTCCTCCTTCATAAGAACACAGTACCCATTTTCCCATAAACTAATTTTTTTTTTCAAAAAATAAAATAAACTCGCTTTTGATAAAACACAAGCTCTATATGGGCTGCCTCCAATATAAGAAGAAAGTGTACCCATTTGCGGTAAAAAAAAATTCAATTGTCAAAAAAAATGGCGGTTTGGCATCAAACAACGGCTCTATTTGGCTTTCCTCCATTATAAGAACAGAGTACCCAATTATCATATATATACAGATTAACCTAGTATGAATACCCGTGCTACGCACGGTGCTGACATTATTGAAAAAAATAAAAATAAAAGAGTGAATAGAAAAAGGTTAAAAAATTGTACCAATAAAATTAAAATGTAATATGTATCTAACAATAATTTAAAATATGATAGAATATGTATATCATTCAAGAACTACCTCTTTTCGGAAGATAGATCCTGAAACAATAATAGAAATTTATATTAGAAAATGAATGATATATGAATAAAAATGGATGTAATTGAATGTTGTTAAAATAAAATACTTACAAATATTATGCATTCGATTTGATAATCTTGCACGAATGTACGAACACTCTTCACACCAATCAATTTTTAGTACGAAAATCAAAATTGGTGATTTAAATAATTCTGTTAAATTTTGTGGAGTGCATACTACAAATGAAAATGCACGAACTTTGCATGAATTGATTCGTTAGTTGAATAACCTATCACCATTTTCTTGAGAATTAATTACGTACAAAATTCAAAATTAGTGTATAAATATATATACCAAGAAATTCTACCTTCCTTTGTAATTCTTTGAGATAAGAAGTATTACAACCAAATACGAGTCGTGCATGTCTATCTTGCAGATTAAGATGCATGTTACCACTGGAATCTCTGATTTGTATATTAACATTATACCTGTTTGACAAATAAAATGTTATATACTATATGTTGAAATTAAAGGTACATGAAATTAATTACCTAACAACAGTATCGGCCACGTCATTACAATGCATACACATTGTTTTTTAAAAATGACCTTTACATAGTTGTCCACAATTTTTGCATAGCTTATAGAACATGTTTCCTCCTTTGTAATCTTGTGAGTTTGAAATTCTATGGTTTCGTTGAAATGCTTGTAGGCGGGCATGTTTCATAGTGAAATTAGGTTAAGGGTTAAGATGGATACCATAAAAAAGTTAAAGAAGATAATAAGTTCTCGGGAAAAATGCAAGAAAGTTCTATTAATTGGAGTGAGCACGCAAGAAAGTTGAATGAGGATGCTATGTTTTGGAGGATTTTTAATTGGAGTGAAATTGTTAAATTGGAAGACTCTTAATTGGAGTGGGAAAGTGAGGAAAATGCAAGGAAAACGTGAGCATGATTATAAGATTTTTAGGAGGGATTATAAGATTAGTTAAGAGATAAACATTTCTTAAAAAGGAGGACTCTTTAATTAGAGTGGGAAATATAGGAAAAATGTGGGGAAAATGTGAGTATAATTATAGGATTTGTAGTATACTCAATAACTTGATAGTACACTTAAATCACCAATGAGGTAAAGTTTGCCTAAATAAGCTTTACAGTGTCCTAATTCCTTGCAAAACAAAAACCCTAAATAGTCCTAATTGGCATTGCAAGTTACGTCAACGTGCCAGTGGCATCTAGTCCTAATTTTTTTGGGGTCAAAATCTAGTCCTAATTGGTTCTGCTGTTTCTTGATAATGTTGTGTGCTTCCAAATTCTACCTTGCGTATAATAATTGATAATGGCTTATTATATTCTTTCATGGTATTGGACAGGCGCAAAACCACGCTAGAAGTGTTCCTAACATTATCTCCCCTAATTTTTGTATACTTTTTAAAAATTTTATTTTTTGCGAACAATAGGCAGGTCATGCAAATTTAAAAAAAAAATGGACTGGTCACACATCTCATTCTTTGCCCTAAAGAACTCAATTCAGCAAATTTCGTAGAATAATGGTGAAAAAAATCATAACAATGGAGGAACCTGGGTTTGTTTCTTTTTTTTTTTTTTGTTGGATCTGAAACAGTCTCATTCATTTTTAATAAATAAATAAATTGGCCAACTTACGTTCATTAAGAAAGGGAAAATTTTTTGGTCACTGCACATGGATGTCCGGCCATCGTAAAGGGAAAAAAATCAATTGTAAAATTGTATTAAAATAGCATACGAATGAGCATTTGTCTTTAATTGAGGAGTAAAAAGGATTTAAAGTATAAGTAACAAACTATAAACGGTTTATGAAGTAGATAGTTTGAAAGTTTTAAATTTTAGATTTGACTAGTGATAGGGTTAGTTATAACCCATTACTTTGTATGTATTAAAATAAATACAAAAATTTAGAAAAAAGAATGAAAAGTTTGGAAGCCATTGACAGGGTCTCTCCTAAAAATCCACTCTACAATACATATAGATATAGATTTTCGGATACAATTGAATTAAACCCGTATTCCAATAAAAGACCAGCTCTTTATGCCTTTCCTCCATTATAAGAACAGAGTACCCATTTTCCTTTCTGCCCCAACTTACTTTATGGGATAAATTTCTTTATTAAACTCGTTTTCCAATACAAAGACCAGCTCTTTATGGCTTTCCTCCATTACAAGAACACAATACCCGTTGTCCTTAACTAAAAATTAATTTATTGGATACATTTAACCATTTTCCAATAAAACACCAACTCTTTATACCTTTCCTCCGTTATAAGAACTGAGTACGCATTGTCCCATAAATAAATGTATTTGTTGGGAGAAAAAAAACCGTTTTCCCTATCTAAGGTCTCATAAAAAGCCTGGTCGTAATGCCTATCTTCCATTATTTATTACGCTTTACCCATTTCCCCAAAAAATAGTTTATTTACAGGATTAAAAAAACTAAACCCAATTTCCAATACAAAGCCTGCTCTTTATGGCTTCCCAACAACATTTATGTCCGTCTAACTACGTGTTTTAGCCCTCCAACAAAAAAGGTTTTGTGGTTAAAAAATTTTTAAAAAAATTGAAATCAGAAAAGTGAAACGGAAAACCTTTGAATCCCATCCTGGCCCCTACTCCGCCACCGCCAGTGTTGCCTTGGTAAACCTCCCCCCCTCCCGCCGGATTTTCCGCTCTTCTCTTAAGTTCCGCCACCAGCTTTAATTTGCTACAATTTCATTCAGGTGTGATTTAATTTGGATAGTTTTCATTTTCGTTTAACTGGTGGCTGGTGGCGCGTGCTTCAGCCTTCACGTTCGGGTCGTCTATGCAAAACCTGAAGCTTAAGTATCTTAAGGTATTATTCATTATTCTGTAGACACATTTTTATGAACTTTGTTGAAAACTTGCTTTTGTTTACTTTTGTGTGATTTAGAGTTATTTTTTGGTAATTATTTTGTGTCGGTGATTTGGGTTTACACACTCAGAAATTAACATGTATGGTGGATGTAGATTTGATATTCTTTGGGGACTTTTACAGACCCTTTTGGCCATAGTATGCATGACATTAAATTGACTGTTGGATATCAAACAAGAGTTATCAACCCTTACATTTTTTCAGAAAGTTTAATTCCGTAATTGATGGACCAATTACTAAGTGGATTAAAATCATGGGTATGGTACACAGAAAAATATGTAGCATTTTGTTGTTTTTAAAACTGAGTGGTAGAGGGTGGTTTTAGAGGGTAAAGTTAATAAAGACCCTGTACAGGATGCTACATTTAACTTCTTTATGGCTTATAAATCAAGATAAGATCAATCAAAAATACCGTTAACCCTCCCAAAAGAAGTGGAAGAAAATATTGCTAATTTAGTTGTTACGCTCACTAATACAACAATGGCAAATACAAAAATTATAGAATAACTGAATGTTTACAATTTCTTACAAAGTGTGGACATTTATAGAACTTGCCTCCAAAGATGTAGGCTACAAGTCTTTCACTATCCTCTACTTTTAAACAATGTGTACCTTTTGCCCTTCTCTAGTTTCCTGTAATTGGCCAGATGGGGCCAGAGTGGTACTATGTGTCAAGGTGAACTTAATGCAAGTGGTGTGAACGATAGTTGATACTGCTGCTTAGGTGCTTGTTGAGGTTTTAACCTTCAGTGGTGACAAGTATTGTCGTTTTGTGGTTTCATATTACGAAGTAATTATTTTTCTTTGGGTTAAATCAACTTATTTAGTTGATCATCTAGCTCTTGGATATCGTTTACTCTTGGGTTTGATGCGAACTCGACCCAACAAGAACCTGTCTTGAAGAACCGAATCGATCAGGCAGCGGAAGGATCTATCTTGATCAGGTTATGGATACAAAGATGGAAAAACCTTACGACCTCTCTAATCCCCGAGATTGCGAACAATCTTGATATTATCTCAACCCACAAACTAACGGATTAGGAACCAAAGGTGTTGGTAGAATGGCGCCACAATTCAACGTGATCTTGAATTTATAAGCCAAAACTTGAACAAAGGAGATACAACTCACTTTGTATCAAGGAACGCTCCCAAAGGAACAAGAAAGAGAAAACTCTCAATTTTTATTCATCTCCAATCTCTCCCTGAATAGTTAAATAAAGTTGGCTATTTATAGCCTTACAAGACTCAAAACCCTAATCTAAATTGGAAACAATACAAGCTTCTTAATTTGACTTGACACAACTTCCTAAATAAATTTGGAAGCAATTAACTACTTTCCTAAAACTCTAATTCAATTAGAATAGGAAACTAACTGACTCAATTGGCTTAACTATGGTCAACATGACTTTAGCCTTTATTTCCCTTAATAACTCAAGACTAACTAACAAGTATTGCTGGAAACTTACTTAAATAAATAATAAAAAATAAACATGACAAATCTTCAATGATTTTTGAACCCGATTGCACCATCAACCATCAATTAAATTTCCTTGAATTTCAAGGGAATCCAAATCTTCATGTTCTCATTAGGGTTGTCATTGCTCGGTTCTAGTCTTAATATCTGTACATGATAGGATTGTGCTAGGTGTCTTATGTACTTCAGAAAATTACACAGGCTTAATTGCTCACTTTATCAATAACTTCAATTGTATGCACTTAGCTTTTGTATATTGGTTGGAAAAATTGTGAATTTATGTCTGATGTACTATAGCTGAAATGAATCTAGAATTCAATTAACGCGATGTTGCGGATTTCTTTCAAGCGTTGGGGTTGGTTTGTGGGGGAACATAAAGTCCCTCTTGTGCAATCTTTAATTCGCAGGGCATTTGTGTTTTTGCTGATGGTAGCTTCATAAACGGTTTATGATTGATAATTGGCTATGGTTTTTGGTGTTGTTTGCTTGTTTTCCACCCTCAAAGCAGGAACAACTGTTTTAACTCATCAAGGTTATTCCCTTGACAAATTTTCCCATCCAAACAAAAGTGTTAAAGACCAGCTGTTTATGACTTTCCCCCGTTACAACACCAACGAACATCCAAGTTCGCATAAACAATTTTATGTATCGGATCAAATAAGATTAATATATGTTCCATTTTGAATCACCACCTCTTCGTTGCATTCGTCCATTACAAGAAAATAAAACCCATTTTGCCATAAATAAATTTATTTATGGGATGGGGGAAAAATATCTCTCTCTCTCTCTCTCTCTCTCTCTCTCTGTCAATTGTCCCGTACAAATCCAGCTCTTTATCGCTCGCTCCCATTTTTTTGTGAAGACATAGGAATTTTCCCAAAATCCAAATTCTTTGTAGGATAAAATAAACTTAACCCATTTTTCAATATAAAGCCTGCTCTTTATGGCTTCCCAATAACATTTTATTCCAAACTACGTATTTTTCCCATCCATTCGAAACGGTGTATTTCTCAAAATTTACAAAAGAAGAGAGCAGAAGAGTGAATCGGGTTTGAATCCCATCCAAACCCGAGAAAGGCCGTTACATTTTGCAGTTTAGGAAGCAACTGTTTGGTTTACACAGACTGTTTCACTTTGTTTAAACTATACAAAGGCCCGCTTTGAAATGTTGAAGAGACTCTCAAATACGGAGTTTAAGTTTTCCTCCCTTACGAGTTTTTCACCAGTTTCTGACGGTTTTTGGAGGCCAGCGGACAGCAAATCTGTGAGAACCCGAAAATTTTCACTTTTTTTTTAGGCATTATTTTAATTCTTTGCCTACATTTCTATATCTTCCTTTATTATGTTAATTCCCTATACATTTTTATAAGTAAAAATAGTTTTCAAGTCATTTTCTTGATACAAGTTAGTCCACGTTAAATTTGAAGTGCGTTATAGACGTGGGACCCGCTAGTGCGATAAAATTTTGGTGATTAAGTGATTTTTGTGCTAAGTGTTATTATGTTACAAGGTGCTAGGAGATGACTAGAGGTTAGCTAGATAGACTAATCATTGGGAGTGAGAAGATAAGCATTAAACATTCAAAGTGCCAAGTGTTACAAACCCATTGGAAGGTGGATTTTGACCTAACTTTCACCTTTACTAAAAACCAATTTTTGACCCAATTTTCTTCCATTTTTCTTGGTCTTGGCCGACCCATTTGAGGAGCAAAACAAAAGAGGAAATTTCTTCATTTTCTAGCCTCAATTCTTGCTCAAATCTTGAGTTTCAACCACCCAAATCACAAACTACACCATACAAGTGCTCAACTGGGAAGCTTAAAGGTTTTGGTGGAGTTGTTTTGGAGGAGGAAAGTTTAAGCTACCATTTTTCCTTGAGTTTCCAAGGTATGTTACCAAGAACTTCCTCTTTACTTCAATCAATTGCTAATTAGTGGCTTATAGTTGTTATAGATGTTGTTTTGTGGAAGATTTCATGGGTTGAGTTAGAGTTATGTTAAATTTCAGTTTTAGGATTTTCATCTTACCCTGTTCTGCCCGGTTCTGTTCTTTCTTGAAGGAGGCCGAATCAGCCTTTCCTCAAAATATGAAAGTTGTTGGTAATTGAGTTAGCTAGCTACCTGTAAAGTTTCAACTCAATCAGAGCACTGTAGCATGTGAAATGATTGAAATATCCTTGACTGGCCATGAGCCCTGTTCCGCGGACAGCTTTCTATTTTCGTGGAGATTTCTATTTTTGACCATGAAGATGCATGAGTTGGCTTTGGAGGTCTTCATAAGAAATATAGGTATATGTTTTGGCTTTGAAACACCATAAGATTCGTTTCAATCCGATAAGTGTAGCTTCAGTTGTGGTTGTTATGCCGAAAGGTGTATTTTATCGCCTATGATGTGTATGTGAAATTGTGGTTGTTTGGAATGTGAGTTGGTGTTTGATTGTAGGACAGAAAGTAAAGAAGTTAAGGGTAAATGCCGTTCGTTTATTTTCTTGTAATGTGAGTGAGTTAAAGTGGTTTTGGAAATGTGTTTTGTGTCAAGTTGGGCGTATTTCATGGAAAACTACATTGGTGCTCTCGAAGGGTATTCAAGAAGCTACTTTCTATTTGAACTCCTATATTTCTGCTTTGTGAATATCATGACCGTTTTACCATTTTAAAACGTGATACCTCTTCAATTTGAAACTCTAAATGTTTACTTACTCCTTCCCAAAATAAAGAGGTATGAATTAGGGTTTTCTCGGCTACGAGAAACTACTTTCAAGTGAGGTTTTAAACATGAAATTAAGGTATTTTGTCCTCTTTCTCACGTGATTTTCATCACGACATTTGTATATAATGTTTACTTGATTATAAGTTGGTTTTGAGTCACATAAATGATTCAGAAAGAATATTTCCTTAGCCTATCTATTTGTATACTAATTGTCTTTGGTCCAAGTGTTTTCCATTGGAAATTTTATAACCCTTTAGAGTTTAATTTTGCGTTTGGTTTATGAAACCCTAGTTATTTCCATCCACAGATCCAAATACCCTCTTTTCACTTAAAAGTCATCTTTATACGTTTTACTCGTAATTAGTCGGGTTTCTTCGATTTCACTTAATTGTTTTGCTAGATGAACTGTAATATTCTCTCTCGTTTAATCTTAGATTTCATCGGTGACTGAGAGTAATATCCGAAGGGATATTTTGGACGTTATTTTGCATAAATAGGTAAGTGTTCCTTATTTGTTATATTTTCCTTGACTACATGGCTTATTGTGAATATTTGATAATGTGTTAAACGGTCTCAATGATTGCCAAAATGAGTTTTCTAGGCGAGTGTGTACTTTATCGCACTCGACCTAAATGATTGTGAAATTTTCAATGAATGAATGATTATATGTGCATGAATGTAAGCCTTTTGGCTGAACTGGGCCCTGCCCTTCGTTACCGATCGACTCGAGCCAGAAGCGGATTTGGTCGGGCGATTTGGTCACTCTGGGTGAACGTTTGGTATACTCGAGTATTACCTTGAAATCTGGTGGAGCCTGGCTAACGTCCAGGAAGGGGTGAATGAAATGAATGAACGAGTGCAATGTGAACGAGGGGTTTTACTTACAAAAATGCATTTTCAAATGATTGGAGGAATAAGGAAATGAAAGGAGAACGAATGAACGAATGGCTCCTAGTGAGCACGTATTCTTTTAATAAATGTGTTATTATCGCTTTATATTGTAAATGTTTCCTAAATGATTGGTTATCTATGGTTAATGCATTGAGTTTATTGTTTGTTATGTGTTTGGAACCTCACTGAGCTTTCAACTCATCCCGTTAGTTTTGTTTTCCTTAACAGGGGATGCGAGCAAGGACGAGAGAGCTGTATAGACTAGCGGAGTCTAGTTCTTTTCAATTTGGTTTGTAATGGCTCTCGCCCTAGCGCTTGGCAAGGGCTGGATGTATAAAGTATTGAGAACCTTTGTATTTTTTGAGTTGTATTTCTTTGAGATAGGAATGTATATAAGTTTACGTTTTAAATTTGAAATTGTTGTTACGATCGTTCTTGGGGTTTTATCTTCTTTTCTTGGAGTGACTGACTGAGTCCTGGCGAGAGTTGGGCAGGCGGTCCGCCGAACTCTTTGGTTCGCTTAGGGGAAGGTGGCTGTCACAAAATCCCTTTTCAATCGTGTTGTGGTTTTGTGCTGCTTGATATTACTGAACAATTCACATCCTATTTGAAGCTGAGATTGGCGCTATTATGGAGTCTTGTTTGAATCTTCCGGTCTGTCCAGGCATGTCGGTTGATGTAGAAGCACTGGCCTCCGAGTGCATTGATATTAGGGAATTTTTTGATGCCCAAAATTGGATGAATTTGCTGTCCAGTAATGATAAGTGTTTTGATGGCCTGGTTAGAGAATTCTATGCGAATTCTAGTGTAAATAACGACAAGTCAGTAGTGCGTTCACAGGTTAGGAATGTACATATTAAGCTGTCTACTGAGGTTCTATTTGCAGAGTTTAGTCTGGTTGACGGTGGCTATACTGTTGATTATAAAATGATTAGTGCCAAGAATGTTGATAAGGTTGTTGCGGCGGGGTATAATGAGACAGAGTTTCTTGGAGAAATTCTGCAAACTAATGACAACAATAGGTGTCAAACGGGTACAAAACCAAAGTTTTATGCGCCTGATATGAAAGTTATGCCAAGGCTTCTACATCTCATAATCACTCATGACATTGTTCCCAAAGCTAGAAGTATCACTTCCGTTAGTGCAGAAGAAAGAACAATTTTGTGGCATTTGTTGAAGAAAAAATCCTTGAACATTGCCAAATTGATGATTGCCACCATCTTCAACAAAATTAAGAAGATTAGGAGCAGGGAGAATAAGAAAACCCATCTCCCATTCGGTATATTTTGACCAGGATCTTTAGGCACTTTAACGTTCCCTTTTATAGTGAACATATTGACAAAAACTTTTACGGTCATAAAATGGGAGTTTCGTACTTCAAGAAACTGACAGTCAGAACTGAAAACTAGGGTTGGGTGTGGAAGAAATTTAAACCCGTTGATACTGTCATTGGAGAGACTGGGTCACAGAATAAGAAAATTTAAGTTGTTAACGAATTGGATGAGATGGGAAAGTGTGTTGTGGCTGAGAAGCTGCCGGTTCGGGAAGACAAAGAAGAGCTTGATGATGTTGTTATACTTTCACAACAAACCAGAGTTGGGGGAAATGTATGTTAACGTAAACTCTTTTGTCATCTTATTGTTTATTTATGTCAAGTAACCACAGTGCATAACCTAATTCCTTTATTCGTAAGTTAAAAATAAGGTGAAAGAAATTTTTAAAAAGGTTGGTGCCTTGGAGCTGAAAGGGACCAGATTTGAGACATTGTCGTTTCTAAAAGATGTAAGAGATGTTCCTTATGTTTCCTTCACTACTTTGTATATGTACTAATTTTTTTATCGAGCAGTGGCATCCACAAGGATCTGGAGTAGCAAAGGAGGATGTGAAAGAAGCTATAGCTTTTCATCTTAGAGAATTCATGCCTAACATGTAAGTTGAAGTCTAGTTCCTTTAATCAGTTAAAATATGTCACTTTCATCTTATTTTTATGCTCATCAACTTCATTGTCTATAGCTGTGTCAGTGTACTAGATAAGCAACATATTTTTGATGTTGAAAAAGAAGAATTGGAGCAGGTGATGCATCATGAGCAATGTCTTAATGACAAAGTTAAGTTTTGCATTCTTTTCAACATTGAATGGCTCCTTCTTCAATTTCCTTTA
This sequence comes from Coffea eugenioides, assembly GCF_003713205.1. NCBI lineage: Eukaryota > Viridiplantae > Streptophyta > Magnoliopsida > Gentianales > Rubiaceae > Coffea > Coffea eugenioides. The sequence continues at coordinate 47,344,601 of NC_040037.1, forward strand.
TTGCCATTTTACTGAAACTGTGCGTTTGTTCCATTGTCTTAAGGTTATGACACAGTACCTTCATTTACTCCAAAGAGAGTACCAGCAATATTTTTTCTTCAATCCTTTGTTTTGGGTACATTCTAATACTTTTTATTTACTTTTTTGTGGCTTGCAAAATTTATAGCTAACTCTTGCTTGTCATGCACTTCATTGCAGCTGAAATGCGTGTTAGATTATCCATGCATATCTCTTACAACCAAAAAGGCTTTTGTTGATGAAACCAATCAGCAAACTATGAAATATCCTGAAAAGGTATACGCATTTTTTCCCTCTCATTGCTTTGTCCCACTGAACAGCACCGGTGGAAATATTACTTTCATGGCTGATCAGCCTAATATTGCATAGCTTTTAACAAATTGTTGTTTTGCTTATTTGTGTGATATGTGCAGATTTTTTTCCTTATAATTTATTCCAAACATTGGTTTCTCATGATTGCACATGTCAAGAAAAATGAAGTCTACATAGTTGATTCTATGGACAATGTAAACACATTCTACCAGGGTATAATGCAATCTGTGGTGCGTATCCCGCAAACTTGTAGCTTATGTTAATAAGAAATAATGTAAGATTTATAATGGCAGGGTGTTTGTTACTTTTGTAGGAATGTATTTTGCTGGAATTTTTTAAGGACGGACCCTGGACATTTTTCCTTGTAAATCACAAACTAAAACAGACAGATGCGGCAAGTTGTGGAGTTTTCACTTTGAAGTTCATGCAATGTTAGGAAATGGGGTGTCGACCGAAACCAGTAAGTGCACAGATGAATGATTTCCGTCTAGCAGACTAACTATATTGCATCTAAATACTTACATGTGTATGTACAGCTTGATGTTGTCATTGCTAGACATTTTATTGCCTGGGAGATTGCATTGGGAAAATTGGCAAACCCCATCAATTATGCTGCTTTTGTGAAAGAAAATAAACAGGCAAAGGAGGCTGATGGCAAATAAGATTTGCAGGAAGTTGGTAGCAATGATGTAGAGCAAGTGGAGGCAGGACAAGGTACATTATATCTCTGTGTTCTAATTTACTGGTGAATGTTAATGGTAAATGTCATTTGAAATTCATTTTTAAATGACATTATTGGTACCAAAACTAGTTGTGTAAAGCTGGGGAAAAAACTGTATGCGCCTCCGTTGCAATGCATCTGTTGCTGACCAAGGAGACAGGAAATTTATTTTGTAGTCTTCCAAACCTTAACATTGAATGGGCGTCGCTTTGCAAATTTAGTGTTTCCACTATCCATCCATTTTTCTTGCACTTTCTAGATTTTCTTGTTTGATTTTACATGTCCGGGCCATATTAAATTTCATAGCCAGTACATCCAAGTCATCTAATGCTTTGTGTAATTATTTTTTATCAGCGGAAAGTACAGGACTCTGTTCAAGCATACCTCAGGGCCCTTCTAATAAGGATTCCAATAAGAAGCTTCTAATTCTGGATTTGAATGGAGTGCTTATGGCCAATTCATTATCTAGGAGGACCAGAAATCGTGACTTTAACTTCAGACCACATTGCTTTGAATTTTTGCAAGCCTGTTTCTCATATTTTGTGGTGGCAGTTTGGTCATCAAAGCTAAGGTATATGTCAATGTATATTCCAGATTTACTGATTCATACGTTATGGCTTCTTTTTATTTAAAAACACTTCATATGTCATTTTTTTCCAGGTGTAATATTGAACCAGTGTTGGAAAGTGTATCAACACAAATGAAACAAAGTTTTGAACATAAACTGATCTTTGTCTGGGTGAGGCTTCTTTTGTATTTATTACGCCTTTCAGAGTCAGTCGCTTAGGATCATTTGTGGTAATGTGCAATTGGGGTACTACTGTATTTTGCAGGATCAATCTCGTTGCATTGTCACAGAAACCAAACTTAGGAAAAATCAGGAGAAAAAGATTATGTTCAAGGAACTAAAAAATGTTTGGAAAGATTATAAGTCATACAATACCTCTAACACAATATTAGTTGACGATTCTCCGTATAAATCATTCCTTAATTCTGTAAGCGTACCAACTCAATTTTCTCTGTGTGATATAGTGTTGAATTCCCATTTAGATGATGCTCTAACTTTTTTCATTTGTGAATTGTTTAGCCGTACAATGCCATCTTCCCCACCAGTTATACATCTTCGACTGTACAAGACAATTATTTAGGTCCGAAGCATTTTTGTTGGTTTTGTAATTTCTATTATTGAAGTAACCTGAGATTGTTCAACTACCCTGAAAACATATATTTACAGATCCTGAAGGAACTTTTGTACAGTACTTGAAGAAATTGGCCGATGCAGATAATGTACAAGAATTCATCAAACAAAACACTTTTGGCCAATCACCCATAACAGAAGGCAGTGATGATTGGAACTCTTACAGTGATGTTGTTTCCAAGCTTGGCTTGGTTAATCCACCATAGGAATTGAAGCGAAAACGGGAAGCCTCAAAGAGATATACTCCTGAGGTATACAGTAGGTACATGTTAATGAATATGTTTCCAAAACTACAGCATACTCTGCATATTTTAAAAAAAAATTGTCTTCTGCACAGAGCAAGCCAAAAAGAAAAATGTGAAAGCAAGAGGAAGAGCAGGATGTAGACCTATCATTATGAGGATGCTTCACCAAACATATGGGACAGCAGAGAAGCTTTGTTGTGAAGGCTGAGACAAGCAACACTGCTGTGCTTTACTCAGACGCTTGGTGCGGGAACTTATAGTGGCAGATTGTGGTACTACTTTCTTCCCTTAGGTCTGCCTTGTTTAGAAACTGCTTTGGCTGAGTCCATTTATGAATGGTATACAAATGGTCAAGTTGGATATTGTTTACATATGGAAGTTTCCGAATGCAGATGGTACAAAAAAAATGGAAGGCTGCAGAAGAGAAAGGAAATTTCCTTCTTAGATCGCAAGTTAGTTGTCGGTTATGTATTTATTGGTTTGAGGTTATAGACAGAAAAAGCTCAAAACCCAGTGTAAAACACATGGTCGCGTCTGCATTTTGATACATTGTGCTTTTTTGAACACTCCGTCGTACTCACCCCAAGATTGCAGGCTGATGTTGTGGCTCTTGAGTTTATTCCAAAATGTTTGTCTATGTTTCAATTGTCCCCTATAGCTTTTACGATTGTGCCTTTTATTACTTATGTGTTTCGGCCACAATTGTTTTACTCCAGCCTTATAAGTTGAAATGTTGTAAGTTTTTCGTGTCAGCATATTCTTTTTGTTTGTTAGCACCTTTTCTTCCCTACGACAATCGTGAATGCCACTCACCCCATCTGTACATCTACTGCTTCTGTTGGATAGATCCCTCCAAACTGAGCGTGTAGAACCTGTTGACAAATGGAAGTCTATATGAACTCTATTGCTTAAGCTAATCCATTGGTTTAATATGTCATTGGATAGGAACAATTACATGCTGGCAGACGAAGTGAAGATATTGGAGTCAGAGATGGGAATGTCCCTGCTGGTGACAAGTTTGGACAACTTGCAGTACAAAATACACCTCTGTTGACGGATTACTGCAACAGAATTTGGCAGATGTTATGGTAGGGATCTGCACAGCAGCCGCACATACTGCTCATAATGCAAATGGTTTAACGGAACAGGTAACTGCTGCTTCAACTTCTGATGAACAAGTTGTTGTTTGTGCTTGTGAGTTCAGGCTGGAAGGTAGTCTTGCATGAAGAAAGCAATCAGTATTATTACATTCGTGTTGGAACTGGTGAAACTTGAAGGGAAGTTCCTGATGTGCCCTTAGTTCTGCTTTCCTTTGCAAAGGCGAATCGCTCGGTTTATTAATGAACAGAGTATACAAATCTTGAAATTGGAGGCTGTAATCTATGATTCCTCCCCACATATACTCGTTTTGAACAGTTAAAGTCTCCTAACTTTGTAGACAGAACTGTGACGGTGTAATTGATAAATGTTGTAGAGCAGCACTGATGGTGGTATTGGAGTTGGCTTGTGTTTCCATTCAATGTGACCCACAAATTTTTATAATAAAACACCCAATTTATTTCTATTATTCACTGTAAGGTTGAATTAGAACAAAACAATGACTAAATTCATATGAAGCCAGCTCTTGTTTGCCACGTCCAAAGCACCATATTCTACACTCAACCGAATATACTTTGTTTGTCCCACCAGGCCTGATAAAAATATGGAATTTGTTGGTCTGCATGTCATACACCATTTCCTCTACACGTTTGATTTTCACCTTATCATGACGGATTGAAGTATGAAAACATTGAAAGTATCAAGTCATCTTCAACCTTTGCCACGGCATATTTAGTAGACAAACGATATCCGAAAAAATGTTAATGATCTGCTTGTACAAAATCATGACCATAAAATGCTGGTATGTTTTATTCGATACAGGAAACCCATAAAGAGATGGTATTTGCATTGGAGAAGGAAGGGAGAGAGACGGAGGGGTTTGGAGTGTGCTTGGGTGGAGATGATTTTGAAGATTAGGCATGGGATATTATAAATTTAACGACGGTTATACAACTGTCAAACTAATTAAAATTCAACTTCAAAATTATTTGTGGGATAATTTCATAAAACAAATCGTTGTCACTTTCTAGCTTGCATCACCTTCCCGTAACAAACCAGGTCTTTATGGCTTTCTTTCATCATAAGCAAAAAAGTATCCACTTTCGGTAAATAAAATCTACTAATCCGAGAAAATGAAATATTTTGCCCCTGGTTTTCACATCAACAAAACCAGTTCTTTATGGTTTTCTCCATTATAACAAAAGTGTACCCATTTTTTAGTCAAAAACAGATTTATTGATGGATAAAATAAATCTAAAAAAGCCCATTTTCGAATAAAACAGCAGCTCTTTGGGTCTTTCCTCCATTATAAGAAAAGAGTGGCCATTTTGGAGGAAAAAATAGATTTATTTATCAAATACAATTAATCAAAATTGTGTATTGCAATAAAACATCAGCTTTTTATGGGTTTCCTCCATTACACCAAAATAGTACCTGTTTTGGAGGCGAAACACATATATTTTTATCGAAAAAAATAAAAATCAAACCCATTTTTCAATATAGCACCAACAAATTTATGGCTTTCCCCCATTACAACACAAGTGTTCCTATTTTGGAGAAAAAAATAGATTTATTTATCGGGTAAAATTTATGGGTTATGGTGTTTTCCGATAAAACACCGACTCTTTATGGCTGTCGTCCATTGCAACAAAAGAGTACCCATTTTCGAGGCGAGAAACAAATTTTTTAATCCGGATAAAATAAAAATCAAACCGCTTTGCAATAAAGAACCACCTCTTTATGCCTTTCCTCTATTACTCCAAAAAGTCTAAAAATTTTGGAGTGAAAAATGGATTTATTTATCGGATAAAATTTAAAAGAATGGTGTTATCCGATAACACACCAGCTCTTTATGGCTATCCTATATTATAGCAAAACAGTTCCCATTTTGGAGGCGAAAAACAAATTTGTGGTTTGGAAAACAAAAGTGTTTTGCAATAAAGCACCAGCTCTTTATGACTTTCCTCCATTACAACAAAAGTATACCCATTTTGGAGGAAAAACCATATTTGCTTATCGGATAAAATTATAAAAAAATGGTGTTTGCCAATAAAATACCAGCTCTTTATGACTTTCGTCCATTACAACAAAAGAGTACCCATTTTGGAGAAAAAAAACAGATTTACGTATCGGATAAAATTACAAAAACATGGGGTTTTCCAATAAAGAACCACCTCTTTATGGTTTTCCTCCATTACAACAAAAGTGTACCCATTTTGAGAGGAAAAAACATATTTACTTATCGGATAAAATTACAAAAAAAAGGTGTTTTCCAATACAACACCATCCCTTTCTAGCTTTCGTCCATTACAACCAAAAAGTACCCATTTTGGAGGAAAAAATATATTTACGTATCGGATAAAATTACAAAAACATGGGGTTTTTCAATAAAGCATCAACTCTTTATGGTTTTTCCTCCATTACAACAAAAGTGTACCCATTTTGAGACGAAAAAACCTATTTACTTATCGGATAAAATTACAAAAAAATGGTTTTTTCCAATACAACACCATCTCTTTCTGGCTTTCCTTCATTACAACAAAAGAGTACCCATTTCGGAGGAAAAAACATAATTAGTTATCGGATAAGATTTCAAAAAAAGTTGGTGTTTTGCAATAAAACGCCAACTCTTTATGGCTTCCCTGTATTACAACAAAAGAGTACCTATTTTCAAGGCGAAAAACAAACTTTGTAATCTAGATAAAATTAAAATCTAACACGTTTTCCAATAAAACACCAGCTTTTTATGGCTTCCTCCATTACAATAAAAGTGTACCCATTTTGGAGAAAAAACATATTTACTTATCGGATAGAATTACCAAAAAAAAGGTGTTTTCCAATAAAACACTAAGTTTCTGGCTTTCCTCTATTACAACAAAAGAGTACCTTTTTTCGAGGCGAAAAACAAATTTTGTTGTACGGATAAAATAAAAATCAAACACGGTTTGCAATAAAGCATCAGCTCTTTATGTCTTTCGTCCATTACAACAACAGTGTACCCATTTTAGAGGTAAAAATGGATTTATTTATGGGATCAAATTTAAATAATGGTGCTCTCCAATAAAACACGAACTCTTTATGGCTATTCTCTATTTGACCAAAACAGTACCCATTTTGGAGAAAAAAACATATTCACTTATCGGATAAAATTACAAAAACATGGGGTTTCCCAATAAAGCACCAGCTTTTTATAACATTCCTCCATTACAACAAAAGTGTACCCATTTTGAGAGAAAAAACATATTTACTTATCTTCTATTACAAAAAAATGGGGTTTTCCAATAAAGCAGCAGTCCTTTATGGCTTTCCTTCATTACAACAAAAGTGTACACATTTTGGAGGAAAAAACATATTCGCTTATCCTCAATTACAAAAAAAATGGTGATTTCGCTGTTTATAGCTTTCCTCCATTACAATAAAAGAGTACCCATTTTGGAGGAAAAAACATATTTACGTATCCGATAAAATTACAAAAAAATAGGATTTTCCAATAAACCACCAGCTCTTTATGGCTTTTCTCCATTACAACAAAAGTGTACCCATTTTTGGAGGAAAAAACATAATTACTTATTGGATAAAATTTCAATAATATGGTGTTTTGCAATAAAACGCCAACTCTTTATAGCTTCCTTCCATTACAACAGGACAAGGTACCCATTTTCGAGGCGAAAAACAAATTTTGTAATCCGGATAAAATAAAAATCAAACACATTTTCCAATAAATCACCAGCTCTTTATGCCTTTCCTCCATTACAACAAAAGTGTACCCATTTTCGAGGAAAAAACATATTTACCTATCGGATAAAATTATGAGCTGGTGTTTTCCAATGAAACACCAGTTCTTTATGGCTTTTATCTGGAAAACACCAGCTCTTTATGGCTTTTATCCATTACAACAAAAGAGTACCCATTTTCTAGGCGTAAAACAAATTTTTCAATCCGGATAAAATAAAAAGCAAACATGTTTTGTAATAAAGCACCAGCTCTTTATGCCTTCCCGCCATTACAACAAAAGTGTACCCATTTTTTAGGAAAAAACATATTTACTTATCGGATTAAATTACAACAAAATGGTGTTTTTCAATAAAACACCGGGTCTTTATGGCTGTCTTCTAATATAACAAAAAAGTACCCATTTTGGAGGCGAAAAACTAATTTTTGAATCCAAATAACATAAAAAGCAAACATGTTTTGCAATAGAGTACCAGGTCTTTCTGCCTTTCCTCCATTACAACAAAAGTGTACCATTTCGAACGAAAAAGCAGATTTATTTATCGGATACAATTTAAGAAAATGGTGATTTCCAATAAAATACTAGCTCTTTATGGATATCGTCTAATATAGCAAAAGTGTACCCATTTTGGAGGCAAAAAACAAATATGTTTATGAAAAAAAACGTATTGGTGTTTTGCAATAAAGCACCGACTCTTTATGCCTTTCATCCATTATAACAACACTGTACCCATTTTGGAGGAAAAAACATATTTACTTATTGGATAAAGTTACAAAAAAATGGTGTTTTCCAATAGAACACAGCTGTTCATGGCTTTCCTCTATTACAACAAAAGAGTACCCATTTTCGAGGCGAAAAACATATTTGTTTTTTTGCCTAAAATCAAAATCAAACTCGTTTTGCAATAAAGCACCAGCTCTTTATGCCTTCCCTCCATTACAACCAAAGCGTTCTGTATTTTGGAGGAAAAAACAAATTTATTTATCGCAAAAATTTTTTAAAATTATGTTTTCCAACAAAAAAATCAGCTCTTTATGGGTTCCTCCATTATAGCAAAAAAGTACCCATTTCGGAGCCGAAAAAGAAATTTATTTATTGCATAAACAAATTTCAAACCGGATTACCAATAAAGCACCATCAAATGTATGGCTTTCCTCCATTACAACAAAAGTGTACCTATTTGGAGGAAACAGCACATTTATTTATCGGGTAAAATTAAAAACAAATGGTGTTTTCCAATAACACACTGAACCTTTATGGGTTTCCTCCATTATAGCAAAATAGTACGATTTTGGAGGCGAAAAACAACTTTGTTTTGCGGATACAATAAAAATCAAACCCGCTTACCAATAAAACACCAGCAAATTTATGGCTTTCCCCCATTACAACAAAAGTGTACCCATTTTGGAGGAACAAACAGATTTATTTATCGGGTAAAATTTAAAAATCTAAAATATTTTTCAATGAAACACCAGTTCTTTAAGCGTATCCTCTATTAAAGCAAAATAGTACCCATTTTGGAGGTGAAAAACAAATTTGTTTTTAGGGAAAAAAATGGTGTTTTCCAATAAAGCACCTACTCTTTACTGCTTTCCTCCATTACAACAAAACAGTACCCATTTTTCAGGAAAAAACAGATTTACTTATGGCATAAAATTAAAACAATTGGTGTTTTCCAATAAAACAGCAGCTCCTTATGGCTTTTCTCCGTTATAGGAAATTAGGACCCATTTTGGAGGCGAAAAACATATTTGTTTTTAGAATATATTAAAAATCAAACCGGTTTTCCAATGAACAACAGCTATTTACGGCTTTCCGCCATTACAACTAAAGAGTAACCATTCGGTAGGCAATGAACAAATTTGTTTATCGAATAAAAATAAAAATCAAACCCGTTTTTCAATAAAACACTAGGTCTTAACGGCTTTCCTCCATTACAACAAAATATTACCCATTTCCGAGCCAAAAACAAATTCTAGGCATTCGGATATATTAAAAAAAAACTCCTTTCTCTAATAGAACACCAGCTCTTTATGCCTTTTACCCATTAATAAATTATTCATCAGATAAAATCAGAGTAAATGGCGAATATGTGGGTTTAACATGTTATACCTGTTTTTCCATAAATTTTGTTAATAATTATGCAGGGAACCGTACGATTAATAATTTATCAGATAAAAGCAGATCAAATGCCCAATTTTACTATTATACCCGTTTTCCATTTATTCTTTATACAAATGCTACCAATTTACAGCTTTGCTGCATGAAGTGCCCAATTTACCATAACATACCAGCTCTTTATGGCACTCCTCCAACATATGAACAAACCACCCGCTCTTTATTGCTGATTTACTTTTATATATTTAATTGACGTTAAATGTATAATCCACCCATTTACTTTTCATAAATGTAGGATACCAACGCATAACAGTTAAAACTTATTGTCAGATAACAATAATACAATTACAAAAAAACTTACAAATAATTAATAATATAATTTAAATTATAATTAGATTCAAGTTTAGGCAACATTACAATCACTAATATTACAGGCAACACAAAAAGCCTGCCGATTACATACGTACATTGCTTGTTCATTTGTTTTGCGCTGATACCACTCGCACAACAACCACTTGAAGACATTGCATCCCAAAATATTGTTCACCCACTGCCAATAACATATAAGTTGCATTAAATTATTGTTCCCCCTACATGCAGTGTGAGGTTAACCAAAATCTTGGCATTCATATTGGTGGCTCAGAAAGTGCAACACGAAGAAGATGATCGAACCCCAGCACGCCTTGTAGTACCACCGCCCTCATTGTTGCATTGCATTTGGAGAGGAACATGTTATCGGCTATCTTGAACCGCTCCTAGCTGGACATCAACTGCGGTCACATAAATAGTGCGTTAATGTTTTTAAAGGCAACGGATGTGAACGTTGTATAACGCGCAGTTGTTGTGTCAAACCTCAAGATTCAATTCCGGGCGAAACTCATTAATGTGCTCCATGAACTTCATGACGTATAGTCCGCAGTCAAACCTGAAACAAATGCAGCAATGGGTTAGGGAGGTTGGACTGCGAAACCATATGAAGTATAAGGTTAGAGTCGTAACGTGTTGATTTGGCGGGGACACCACGATCCCCTTTCAATGGTTAAGTGCCATATGTTGTGCTTGTACCGTGGTCCAAAACCGAACAACAGAGCCTCGTGAATTATGTGCAGTAACATGGAGAGAAAGCAAGCACAAATGATTACGATGTTATTTGCTGGCTTATAATTAAACATATATATAGATTACATTAGTTAGGGTGAGCGGGAGAAAGGGCAAAGGTTGGACTTATCGTGGAGGACAAAAGTAGGCCCGTATCGGATGGCTTATAAGTAAAGAGGTACATGTTAATGTCAAATAATACTATTTTGAGATGGGTAAGTGGATGAGTACTGACAAACTGACCACTAATCTTATAATTGCCTCACGGCCAGTATTTTATTCTTCATCAGGCAAACTGTCGTATATAAGTACTTTCTCCTCAGTCAAGTCTACAATGCAGAGAAACCAGTGCTCACAACGATGGTTCATTAGGACACAAATCTGTAAGCCACGAACGCAAGAAACAATGCTTATATGATTATACCATACAGACAATCATATGTGAAAGTACCAAGTCTGCTGTAACTCGAGAACCATCCAACAGAGAGAACAAATGTCTATGCCATTTGTACGCCATACCATGCTGCAGGCATACACAGGTCCGCCAAACGATGTCTCTGTTAGGTAGTCTGTATGCAATGTTTCGGCAGCCACATTGGTTGACAATACCAGGTGCTATTCAGCGGAAGAAAATATCAGTTAACGAAAATAGGCAGAAACATTCCATTTGGTACACTGTGGACATGCCTTACGTAAACTTAATGGATATGCTGTTCATGTATGATTCAAAGTAGACTAGATGGTGACACATGCTTATTACATATACTTGAAGGTTGACTAGGTGGAACGTCGAACTGCATGTGCACAACATAAGACGCACAATTGACTCTGCAAACAAATGTGTTAGGCAACGAACGCTTAGGTATGCAGGAAGTTGAAGAGGACCTTGAACTTTCTCCTTAAGTACACCCAAAACATGTTCATGCATATGTTTAATAACTGGCGTCTGTATAACTTAACTTATGCAAACACAGCACAAAAAATGCCTTATGCGTACTTGCACAACTGCAGGGAGAAACCATGTGGCTGCTGTGGCAAATGGGTTGAGTCGTCGAGCTTCAAGTCCTGCACATGAACAGGGTTCAGCCTATGTCCAGAGTCCTGCACATCTGCATACTGAAGCTGGTACCCGCCACCAAACGACGAAAGTGGCCTTCAATTTTGCCAGATTGGCAACGCGGTTGGCACACCCTCGACTGATGTCGGCATCCTTTGATGGGAGGAGGTGCACATCACATTTGCATCGACACCTAATCGTAGTGTCACCTTCTGCTACACAATCCCTTTCATCCCCTCTCACCAATGCTTCTCTCACTAAATCTAACGACCGCCCCATGCTACTCATCGTTTCCCTTACAACTATTAGGTGCGCTTTCAACTCATTGTTGCTATTCTCAAGAAGAGTGAGCCTACGGTCAACCGACAGAGGAGGCTGAATAGGAGCTAAATATTCTTGACGCTCCGCCTGTGTCTTCATGGTCAGTTTTACCTGCCAGGGAACGAATCAATCCCTCGCAACATGGTAGATTAAGAAAAGAGTTGTGTAACTTAAAACCAGCACTTCACAAACTATTTACCCACCCACACAAACATAGCCTCTACTTATCGGGTAATTCGTATGTCCACCAAAGCCGCCAACAGACTTCAACCTTGTCATGCCCAAATCAATTTTAGCCAGTGGCTAATCCATGGAATTCCACAACAACTTTAGACTGCAAACGATCATCTCCTAAGCCAAATCGCTAAAAGCACATTATCTACAAACATGCACGTATCAGCTGCAATCGTTACTCGCCAATTATTATGCTGCAATATGGTTAATTACGACGACATAAGTCGTACAACTCACCACAAGAAGTGTTGCGCATCCAGACACCTCACGCACTGCTAAAGCTTGTGCTGTCCTTATCCCGAACATGAGCTTATCAAATACAAATTTGCTCCAGCCGTACTCCGCTAATTCCCCTACCCGCGCAACAAACGACGCAAACTCCCTATAGAAACCGTCACTTTTCCTAGGGCACAGCAGGTTGTACATCAAAAGAGTAAAGAATTTAACCCTAAATTCTGTGCCGTAATTTTTAAGATTCTGAGGGCTTCGATGCACTTCGCTGTACACAATACATCCTTCTTTAACTGGGATGTGGAGCTCATCTTCAACCGCTACACTAATCTCTGTGCTACGTAAACCATTGATTACGTCCTGCTGCCTTGAGGGAAACCAAAACATGCCGCAACATCTGATGTGCTGACTGGCACAAAGTGGCCGTCGACATTCACACAACCACTTTCGGTGTTAAAACTGTTAATAATCCATGATAACATTTCTGGATCCAGCGTAAATGACATAAGTTCAAGAATGCCAATGAAACCACAGCCACCTACAACTTGTCTTTGGTCCGTTGTCAGCGAATCGATCATTTTCTTCACATTCATCAAATTCGTTGGACTAATCAACCTGCATCCCTGCAAGAATCCATGGTTTATGCAGTTATTAAATACAAAGTGGAGATGCATGGTAGCTTGCAAAACATATGCATAAACTGCAAACACTGGGCGCTATATACCTACTTAACTCACCTGCAGTGCCAACCTTGCACTACCTTCGACTTGTGAGGACAGACAATTGCGATAGTTAGATATTCCTCCCATTGGACTACACCTCAACGATAGGTAAGATCCGTTGACACCCTAGCGCCACCTGCGATAGTCCCTACGCAATTTGCCCCCTCTATGCACGGTAATGGAGTTGTGGATGAACTGGAGTAAAGGGACAGCAGCACTTCGAATCCATACTCCCATCTTCGTCGTCCCTGTGTTTTACGGTTGCATAGCCGGATAAGATCCATGAGATGCAAGCCGCAATTGAAAAAATATGCTCTAATGAACATAACGTCTCCAGATGCATAAACATTTCATCCCCTACACAGGAACCCCCAAAACAAGAACCCTACCACAAAATTGTGGGTTTATGGGTTGTCTTGCTAACTTACTGATGTAGCCTCAAACCAGTTTTGCTGGTCTAAGTGTTGCTTTCGAACCAATATATAATGTATACATATATATAGGTGTGTGTGGCTATATATATACACATGTACTATCTCCTAATTTTGTCGTCGGGTATGCATAATTGAAAATGTTGTTCTTCGCTACCTATCTGGACTAATAAAAAAATAACAATTTATTGGTGGCCCACCCTTGGACCTGTGCTACCAACAAACAAAAAAGTAGTTGCCGCTAACTTTTGACCATTTTCAAAAACTGTGTCCGCTTCTCACCAGACAAAAAGTTAGGCAAGTAAGAAGGCGCAGATAAATAGTTCTACCTACACGATTAATGCATATCTTTTTTGTGCTCAAGACAGGCAAAAGTGGTGGCTGTAAATTCCCCTCATTTATGGTGTTCAGCATTGATTATTGTAGTAGCATTTACTAAAACTATATACACCGATTATGGTAAGCATATGCACATGGGTGAAAATTGAAAGTATACAAGCAAGTATTCTAAAAAGTTTAAATACTTACATGCTTACTAAGGCTGCCAGACGACCTCTGCAACCACAATTCCGCTGTTGTGTCTCCGATTTCAGGGATGAAGTCCAGTACGGTGTAAATGGACTGTACAGTCCTGATCACACAGCCTTGGTCAGCTTACGTCAATGCTTTTTTTTCAACAAACCGATCCCCTACCACGCGTTTTTGGCAAGGACGGTGTAGGACCTTGCCAGGTGTCATCGCTTTTCCCGCCATTTGCATAGCTTCATTTCATTTTCCCTCCATTTACTGTAAAGGTTTTGCTCGTGTCGCTCTCTGCTCCGGATCTTTCCTTTGTACCAATTATTTTGTGACCCCTACTTGTTACCGATGGCGTCTGAAGTAAGTTTCAACTTTGGCATTGCTTTATTGAACTCCAGCTTACACTATGGACCCGAATACCCGATAACAAAATGTAACTACATTTATTTTATATTTACTTTTAGATTACATATGCATGTCATTCTTTTTAGTGGCTGAATCTTATATTCGTGAACTATCTGCAGACGAAAATAAAATTCCAGACTATACTAATTTTGTGATACCAAATCTGACATTCTTATTATTGTATTAATTGTTACGCTATTTCTCTAATTTTCTTAGGGCTACATTAATACAAGTTTAATTCTTATTATGTCTCGTGTACTAGAAAATATATATTATCCTATTGACGTTGACACGTCCAATAGGTAATCAAATGGATGCTAAAAATTTAGAATGAATAAGTTGCTTTGTATAACGGTTGTAAAGGTTCCTTTTGACTTTATAAATTAGGTGTTTTGAGTTTGCAAAAACAATATCTTGCATATCTTTGTAGTGGAAACGGAGTTTAAACTTGCTATAGGTTACTTTCATGTTTTCCATTGTATCGTAAAGGGTAATTTGCCATTCAACCTAATTTTATTTAGATTTTATCCAACTAATAAATTAGCTTATCAAAAAATGGTAAAATGGATAATTCATGGAGGAAAGCCATAAAGAGTTGATTTTTTATTAAAAAACGGGTTTAATTTCATTTTATCCGACAAATAAATTTGTTTATGGGAAAATTAGTACTCTATTCTTATAATGAAGGAAAGTCATAAAGAGCTAGTGTTTTATTGGAAAACGGGTTTTTATGTATTTTATCCGATAAATAAATTTGTTTATGAAAAAATGGGTGTTAAAGAGGCGATATTTGATGAAAAAATGATACTTTAGGATACCAATGGATAACAGTTAAAACACAATCACAAATTCGGTCATACTGAAATAATGAAGAATCGGTTCCGTTTTGTTTACATACTTTTCGGTGTACATTTCAGAACCACCACTGTATTCCTTCGAACGCGAACTACAAGTAATGTACGTATCTGCTATTCCTTTCCCTTTTACACCATTCCTTTTCACTTATGCGCTTTCTGCTAAAAGATTTTCATTAATTTTTTTTAAATGCAAAAAAAAAGTAATTAATTATGTATAAATCAAAAACATACTATTTCACTTTCTGCCACTTTCCTCGTACGTTGGACGACTGGTAAGAAAATCGTGAAGAGCTGCTATTTTTATGAATGATAACTTTTCCCGTAAATGACCTACTCTTTATGGTTTTCCTTTATTATATGTCTAGGTACCTTCTTTTAACGAACATTTTACATCTATTTTAATTAGTACTTTAAACAATGATATTCAGATATTTCTTTCCCTTTTAGACCGACTATTTTGGTGCTCTGGGAAAAAAGATTTTAGCTTACTTTTTTTTATTGCAAAAGAAATAAAATTATTTCCCTCAACATTCCAAAAATACTTATTTATTCACATACCACTAAGTATGTATACAAGTACATTAACAGTACTTACTAATTAAGGTACTCAGTTTAAATTATTAATAATACATTTTAGTATTATTGGTATAATACATTTTAAGCATAATAGAATATTTTTAACATAAATTAGCATGTTTTTGTCATTAATCAAATTTACTATGTTATAAGTAAAAATCACTATTTATGTATAAAAACATACTTTCGCTTATGTATACAAATCTATATCTATATAAATTTGAGAAGGGATTTTTAGCAACAAACCTCCACGTATCTTCCCACTATCAATTCCACTTATCTAGCATTTTATATTTAATTTAATTTATAAAATATATTCCCCTCAACTTTCACATTTACTCTTCACATTTTTTTTAAAATCGCTTGGTTTTATTGATAAAAAAGGATAAGAAGTACATGAGATACGTTTACACGTTGTGTTCTGGAGGTGCACTAGAGCGGGCGAGCTGTTCGCTCGATTCTCTTCCTAGCGTGAGTGAGATGAGGCGGCTAACTCCGGAGCACCCGACGAAAATAAGGATACTGGCATGCATCTAACTTGGTAAGCCCTCTAACTTGCTTTGGAAGGGTAGTGGCGCCATAGGTCTCCGACTGTCGTGTAGTTGCTGCCCGCTTCGCAAGTGCATCTGCCACTGAGTTTGTCTCCCTGTAGCTGTGCTCTAGTATAAAGTCTGCATGGGTCAATAGATGGTGTATCCGACGAATATGAGTATCAAGTTTTCAAGGTGTAGAGGCACCTGGCAGCATCACCTTGAGAAGCTGTTCTGAGTCCATATGCAAAATCACTTTGACCAGGCCAAGGGAGAGGCAATATTGAAGTCCCTCCAGGAGGGCTCTGGTTTCTGCTTCCATATTCGTGCAGAAGTCATAGTAGACGGAGAACGCGCCCTGTACTTAGCCATGATGATCTCTAACTATGCCTCCTCCTCCCGAGTGCCCAGGGTTTCCAAGGGACGATCCATCAACATTCAATTTGCTGTAGGGGAATGAGGGCAAGGACCAAACCAAGGAAACCCATTTTTCCGGTGGTGGCCGTCTAATGGATGGGGGTAAACCCAATCGGCTCCAGGCATCGCCCTCCGAAGTTGGCAAGGCAAGGGGGTAGGCCTCTCTAATACCGTTGAGGAGACAAACAACCTGGCGGCAAATATGGCTCGGCCGTACTATTACACTGTCGAAAATCACCTGATTCCTGGCCTTCCAGAGTTCCCAACAAATCAGGATTGGTAGGAGATGGGACAAGACTGCCCTCGGTGAGCCCCCCGAATCATGGATCCACCACCCTTGCAATTTCTCCATAAGTGAGTCCGCCACACTCCTAAGTCCTAGGGTGTGCTCAAAATGACCCCAAACCTATTGAGCAGTGTAGCAGTGTTGTAAGTTCTCCGAATTTAAGCAAAAGGAGCATTTGGAAGGCAAATGAAGACCTAATTGCTGTAGTTTATCCGGAAAAGGGAGCCAGCCGTTCAGGAGCCTCCACATGAAGACAGAGATCTTGAGGGGAATACGCCGATTGCCTTGCGTTATTTATGATTCTACAACAATTAAAACTTTTATAAGACCATAACAAGAGATAACAAATATAACATCTTTTCATGCTTTTCTTATTAATTTAAATAAGTAAGATTATTTACACTCCATTTTTGTTATTCACACTTCAATAATCATTTTGATCATATAATTTTCATTAATTAGACTATATGATAAAACAAATGGTGGAAT
Organism: Coffea eugenioides; assembly: GCF_003713205.1. Classification (NCBI taxonomy): domain Eukaryota; kingdom Viridiplantae; phylum Streptophyta; class Magnoliopsida; order Gentianales; family Rubiaceae; genus Coffea; species Coffea eugenioides. Next base: position 47,362,217 of record NC_040037.1, read on the forward strand.
TGCAAATAATAAAAAATTGAGTGCAAATAACATTTTCTTAAATAAGAACTGGCTCCCATGCCTTTCTAATTTAAAAAAATAGTGGCTCCGCTTATATAGGAATTTAGTTTAAAGTTAATTAGTGGGAGGGTAAATAAAAAGAAAATATTGCCAAACTTAGTAAAAGAAAAAAACTAAATGATAATATTTTATCTTTAAACTTAGTAATCCTAAGTAAAATGGCAAAATTAAATAGAAAACAAAAAGGAAATAATGTCGTGGATTTAAAAAATTAAGAATGATACCATTCATGAAATCCAAATTATGAAATCACTAAATAAAAAACAAAGTACGACTAGCCTTTTAACGTAGAAACTTTTCTTCCAATATTCATTTTTGATAAAGATTAATGATACTTTAAAAAAAGTAATATTATAGTTTAAGACAAAGATATAAAACATTCAACCCTAAAATACTACTTAATTGGTATATATCTTGCCCAAATTTGATAATAGATTTGAATAAGAATGCAAAATCCAAACACTAAGGATAACTTTTGGTATGATTAATTAGTTTATGTATTATTATTGCTGTCTTCATATGTAAATATGAAGACACTATGTTAAACTATATATATATATTGATTGTAGTACTTGAGGATATTATATATATTATCAGTTTCTCATTTCCATTTTTAGATACTACTAATTGCAACCATTATAATTAATTTTTAATTGTATATTTTCATTATGATACGTAAAGTTAAATATATTGGGTCGTATGGATATGAATTTAGAGGTTAGTTATAGAGGGAGGAGCGAGAGAAAAAAATAGTAAGACGTTGAAAAGTAGCAGAAAAGGTTGAAAAAGAAATATGAATTACAAGAACGGGTGGAGAAGGGAGAGAATGAAAAAGGGGATTGTAAGGATATAACGGAGATAAAAAAAAAAAAGTAGAGAGTGTGATACCATGATAGAAGATATGAAAGTCGCAAGAGGTATCTGATGACTAACTAGCTATAAGAGAAGAGAAAAATGATGGTAATTTTTAATAATTTTGATAACTCTAAAAACACATATTACAGATAATTTTGTTTTAAAAAATATATTAAAGCTTATGAAAAATGCTAATCTAAATGTTGTGACGCCCCTACTTCTCCCTAAGGCGAACCAAAAGATATCCGCGGGATGCCTGCCCAACTCTCACCAGGACTCAAGACCATTCGATTCACGCTTAACGATACTTAACAATTACTACAAGCCAAATAAAGAAAGTCGCTTCCATAAACGAATATCCAAGGCTTAAACCACGAGTTCAAAATAAATCAATTATCCAACTCTTACATCAGATTCCCAAAAGATACATCAATTCTCAAAATATACAAGAGCCAAAAGTCTAGTCCATTGCATTTGAAACCCTAATACAAAAGTACATCCAAAGGTTTCTCCGAATTTTACTTCATGTCCATTCCTATTAAGGAAAACAAATCTACGGAGGTGAGCAATTGCTCGTGAGGTCAAGAAACACACATGCAAGCACGTTGTTCAAGTAACTATCTCATTTAACGAGAGAAACATTAATATTCAAGTGAATAACAATACAAGCTAGAAAAGTAAACAGAAACAATTCAAGGATATGAGAGCTCTCAGGAGCTACTTTTCACTTGCATGATCATGAACTTCCACGAGTTGACACTCCGTCAATCGGGTAGATTATAGTCCGTAGAACTTCACTTATCATGTCCCCGTTCACCATTACATACCCCTACACCGGGTCCGCCTGTCATTTGATTTAGACAATACTGTCCCGAGTATGTCAAGCAAGACCTCTCACTAGGTCAAGTTTACGTTTTCTCATGGTTCACCAAGGGGCCCGACCGAGCTCCAACTGGTTCGAGTCCAAGGTTGGTCAGTGAGAGTTGGACGTCCTTTACGATTTTCATTAAGAGTCGAGAAGATTCACTCCAATCGACTTATGCAGCCATAAGATAAATAATAACTTAAACACTTCACTTAATTCACTTAACAAGTCACTTCAAGCAATTCAAGTATTTCATGTCAAATAATTCAAGTACACTTTACTTAAATGAGAACGAGTGCGATAAAATACACACTCGACTCAGCATTTTCAAAATATTCGATATCAATAGCAATTAACACGTATCATGTATTCTACACACTTGACACTCACCAATCACAAAAGAAACAAGTGGGCAATGTCCACTCAAGGGTTCAGGCGTCCACCATAGGATCCTCTTGAAGGTTCTCTTGAATGCCTGAACAATTAATAATAAATTATTACGCACTATCTTTTAAAACCCCTAATTATCGAATAAGATTGTACGCTAAGAAAATATCACAAAAATCGGCCTTAATTACTCGTAAATCAAGACTCAAAGAGGGGTCATAAAAATACAAGAGAAATCTGATTTTCATCTTTAAGATCAAGCATAAAACGATCCAGCGATATCGAAAGAAAATGAAGAGTTCTAAAAACTCCATTTCCTTAAGTTTGAAATTTTCAGATTTGACAAGCAAACTTTGAAAAATCGTATCTCACTCTCTGTAAGTCCAAAATTAAAAAACTTGGTACCGTTGGAAACTACTTCCAAAGTATTACAAGTTCTTAGAAGACACTTTTTCATGATTCAAAATGGAAGACATTCGAATTTTGCCTTCAAGTAGCTATTTTGGCTATCAAGACAGTTTTGGGGTTGATTTTGGGCCAACTTTAAAAATTCGACAAAATTCACACAATGTGAATTAGCATCTCAAATTTAAAACCCAATTAGAGTTACAATTAAAGTTTGAAACACAACAAGCGAAACTAGAATCAGAGTTTTGGGCACCACAATATAGCGGTTCAAAGTTACTAAAATTTCATCACTGAACAAGGATTTTTCAGATTTAAAATATGAACTTTGAGGCTTTGATTGGGCATCGAAATGGACTCGAAATGGCATCAAATTTAGCAGTATTATACTACCATATAAGTGCTATTCCTCTGTCATATTTTATGCAAAAATTCATACGGAAAATCAATTAACAAAGTCACTAAATTTTCAAGAATTTCTAAGGCAAATCTCCCTTATACTTCAATTTTCCTTTGAACGACATCTCAAACATGGTTCATTTGTGTTTGATAGGTGATTAACACCAAGACAATGTCTAAGAAACATCCAAAATGTGTTTGATAGGTGATTAACACCAAGAGTTTCAAAATAACAAGTCCTAATCAAGACTAGCCATTGATCAGCCCAAATTTTAGGGTTTTCAAGCAATGATGCAGGTCTGTAATTTAGCCATAACTCACTCAATTCAACTTGGAATTGAGCGTTATTAATGGCGTTGGAAACTACATTCATAAGGCCACAATTTCTCAGAAGGAATCGTTTTGAAATTCTGTCCATAACTAGCCCAAATTCAAGCAAAAATTCGCAGCACTTAACAGGTTCTCTAACACAACCAAGAAACAGGACAGATGACTTTGAAAGGCTGGTACGGTTCACTCAAGTGGAATCAAGGGATGCATTTTATTCCGTTGAAAAACTGAAAGTGTCTAGTTTTTAATTCCACAAACAATACTCGATTTTGACGTCGAAACAAAGAGTCATAGTTATTTGAAAATCGCTGCCAGAACAACTCTGGACACGTTTTCCAATTGTAAAGAAATTTCGAAATCTCACCTTTTGGCCAACTAAATCAAGTGATTTTTGATGAAAACTTTTCACACAACCTATACAACATATCTATATCAAAATCAAGTCAATTGGACCACAAAAATTTGCACCAACAGGTGCGGCAAAACAAGGGCAAAACCGGCACTTTTCTTCCTTTTATTTTCTTTGAGTTTTCTTTCCACTTTTTAACTTATAATCACTAGTTTAACCATTAATTCAACATAAACAACACCCAAGATCATCACATCAGTTCTTCAAGTCCATTGTGGAATTTTATAGAGCCCACTCACAAGATATACAACGATCCAAGGCTACCCACATGAAGTTACAAGTTTCTAAGTGCAATTTAACCTATGAAAGCTAAAATTTGAAGAGTGGATAATCAAATACCTCCTTAGATGTTAAGACCAGAAATTTTCGATCCTCTTCTCTGAGGTGAAATGGAGAAAATTTTTGGTCTTCTTCTCCAAAGTGATGCACGGCTGCTTAAGTGAGAAAGAAATATTTGTTGCAGCTGCAAAAGCTACTTGAAGAAGCTTAAGAATGTGTGGCCAACAATGCTCCAAAGCAACAAACAACACTCGATTTTGACATCAGAGAAAAGAGTTATAATCATTTGAAAATCGCTGCCAGAACAACTCTGCACATATTTTCCAGTTGTAAAGAAATTTCGAAATCTCAAACTTTTGCCCAATCAAATCAAGTGATTTTTAGTAGAAACTTTCCACACAACCTATACAACATATCTACATCAAAATCAAGTCGATTGAAACACAAATTTGCACCAACAGATGCGGCAAAGCAGAGACAGAACCAACACTTTTCTTCCTTTTGTTTCCTTTGAGTTGTTTTTCCACTTTTCAATTTATAATCAATAGTTTAACCATTAATTCAACATAAACAACACCCAATATCATCATATCAGTTCATCAAGTCCATTGTGAGATTTCATAAAGCCCACTCACAAGATCTACAACAATCCAAGATTACCCACATGAAACTACAAGTTTCTAAGTGCAATTTAACCTACGAAAGCTAAGATTTGAAGAGTAGATGATCATATATTTCCTTAGATGTTAAGACCAGAAATTTTCGATCCTTCTTAATTCCAAGAAACCTTGAGAATGAAGCTCTCCTCCTAACTGTCGCGCCTCATTTTTCGAAAAATAAAGAAAAGTAATTTTAGTTAAGAAAAATGAATTTTGGATTATTTTTTAGTGAAAAATAAGTTTTTTAAATTTTTAGAAAATAAAGAAAATGAGTCTAAATGGAACTTGAAAATGTGACAATTTGACCCAAAATAATAGTTTAAAAGAGTTTTGAATAAAAATGAAAGTCACCACTTGATATTGAATTAAGATATACCAAATTACCTAAAAATAAATTTTTAAATAAAATTATGAAAAACCCTCATAAAAGACTCCTAAGTCTACGAAAATCAGAGAAAGTGTTCGGAAGTCACATTTGATAAGAGGAAAGGCAAGAACAAAGTCCAAGGCACCCTCTCAACCTAGTCAAGGCTAGTTGCGTGATTTAGTCAAAGATTTTCTTATTTTACCCTTAAAATTTATCACATTTGGATGATATCTACATGAATGCAAACCCTAGAGTTAGGAGGGTATCAATGGTCGAAATTTCTCTTCAAAGCTCAATTAGTGCCAATCACATTAATTGTGATGCCCAACAAATACTTTTCGAAGAGGTCACGAATAATACAAAAAGAAAAGGAATAAAATAATTATATAAATACAAATATACATGACCCTAAAAGGAATGCATCATGTCGGATACGGGGGACTAATGTTCGTAACTCAATTTTTTCTTTAATAGAGGGAATACGAGCGTGCTAAGACTAAAAAGCCAAACTCGTTCATATTCCATATTTAAGGAATTTTTTTCTAATTTAATCAAACAAATGATCTAACCTAATTTTTAATTTTCCCTACATGAAATGAAAATCTAATGTCATGTCTCATGCAAAAAGGTAAGAAATATACATATAAGGAGAAATACGGAATAGGAGATATAAATAGAAGAAAATAGGGCATAAAGGATGTACATGTATAAGGGGAACATGCAAACATGATAAAAACCCTAAAAAGTGAAAAACATGCATGAGATGAAGTGACTTTATCACACACTCATGATCTAACGCTCGAAAGGCTCCCTAAGGGTCTAGCATTGAACTAACCCTATATCTATAAGTTCCTACTAGCATTGGACTAGTGGAGAATCGAGAGAAAAGGTCGTTGGACTAGTGTGAAATTAGAAAATGGGCCACGACTAACGATGGACTAGTGTGGTGACGGCAAAAAAAGACCACAACTAGCGTTGGACTAGTGTTGTGACGTCATGCATTCATTATAATCATATAAAACATAATAAAAGCACATAAACACATAAATCACATATGATACATAACACATAGGCATAATATCTAGATGCAAAACCCTAAGAAAGCGATAACACATAGCACGTAAGCATGCAAATCACAAAAGGCAAAATAAAGCAAATAAATCCCTAACTATTATACTTAGGGCCCTAACTACAATCTAGGGGGGAAAGAAATAAAATAAATAAATAAATCCCTAACTATTACATATTCTATCTAAATACAGATCTTCAACCCCATAACTATTACAACTTGGCATTTAAATGCCTTTCCAATAATCAAAATTTAAATTAAAATAAATACGTAAAAATTAAAATAAATACGCAAAAATTAAAATAAATAAATGACTAAATAAATAAATAAACAAAAATAAAAGAAAACATTCAAAAATCATACAATTGTACACATAAAATCACATAGAAGCACATAGTATCAAATAAAGTCAAAATAAGGGATAGAGTATACCTCCCTTGAATTGGTACCCTAAGAAAATGGAATTACTTATTTACCCTCCAAAAACAAAGAAAAGGTCAAGGCATCACTTTAATTAACAAAACAATCATAAATTAAATCAGTTAAATCATTTAAACAACCTACATTTAAGAAATTAAAACAAACAAGGACTTAATTGTAAAAATTAACAAAGTTTTGGGAATCAAATTATAATTATCACAAAAACATGGGGTCAAAATTAAAGAAAAATAAAGTTTAGGAACCTATTTGCAATTAAATTAAGGACCCAAGTGAAAGAAATCTAAAGTTCTTAGGGCCATAGCATAATTATTTAGAAATACAGTGACTGATTTGCAAATTTGTTTTCTGGTTTCTTAATGGATCAAGCCATTGGGCCATTTTCAGACCTTTCCTTTGGGCCAAGACCACTTGGCCCGATCTGAAGTCCAAGGGAATGAAGTGGGTCAACCCACTTTTTATCAATTAAAACCCAACCAAATTAGTCAAAGCTCAACCCTAAAACCTAACCAAAAGTGTTGGACTTTATCTTCCTAAGCCCAAGCCAGAAACCCAAATAAAAAAGTTAAACCCACTCCCTTAAACCCAAGTCAAAAAATAACCTCTTAACCCAAATCACCTATTTCACTAAAACCCAACATGACAAAATCAAATAAAATTATTAAACCACAATTATGATCTAAAAACAAGAATTAATCTAGCTAAAAGACTACTTATGCATATTAAAAGATGATTAAAATCTAAAAGGGGGAAACAAGTTCACTTTTCCAATTTCCGGGTCTTATCAGAACAAGGAGGAAGATTAAGGGGTTCCAGTGTAACAAAAATAGGGACCTAATTGAATGAATTATAAAGGTTTTGGGGTCGAATTATGAAGTTCTAAAAACTTTGGGGACAAATTACAAAGAAATGGGAAATCACGGGACTGAAATTACAAACTACACAAACAATCATCTTCTCCAAACGGGCAAATTATCAGTTGCTGTTTCGTTCTTCTTTGCAAATAGAAAACAACAGAAAGTTCAACTTCAACTCTAGCCATTCCTAGAACTCGCACAAGCTTCCTCTCTCCCAATCTCAATATGTAATTCGGACTCAAAGGAAAAGAAAAAGACAGAAAAAGTGAGCAAAGAAAACACATCAAAATTAAAAAAAAACCTTCATTTCTACCCTGGAAACCAACTATCGTACTCAGACATGTATTGAACTGACCGAATATCCATTTTCCTCACATACAAGACACAAGCCAATCACCCTTCAGGCATAATTTTCAGTCGGGCATTTTGTCAAACAACTAACGGGCATAGATAATTTCAGCAATTCTTGCTTAATTGAAACTGTAATTAGCCCCAAAAATTTGTCAAAACATAAGAGATTCCAGTCCAATCAATATACAAAGCATACAATCTAAAATCGTGAGCAATCAACATGAAATTGGCACTGAACAAGTGCACGGCAGACATGCTTTGAGATTTTCCAATGTTTATACTAAAATGGAAAACTGAAATTCAAAGAGGGCAGACGGCTTACAGCGTTTGCTTGGTGAAATTTGCAGGCGATGGTGATGGATTGGCGGTGAGGTGGTGGCGGCTCGGTGAGTTAGAAATCTCCGCTGCTGTCTTCCTCAATTTCTTGCCCACAATTCTTCTTCAAATGCTCCCTTTTTGCTTGCTCTATTTTTTTTTTTTTTTACTTCTCCTTCGCTTTACCGAAGCTATCCTCTTCCTGGTTCTTTTGCTTTCTGGTTTTTTTCCTCTTAGCCGCCCTTAGCCCCTTTTTCCTTTTGTCCGCTGCCCTTTTCTCCTCTATTTTTCTCTGATTTTTCCATTGCCTTTCTCCTCTGTTTTTTCCTTTTTTCCTCGTTTTCTCTCTGATTCTCCGTAGCTAGTTTTTCTTATTTCCCCAGATTTTTCCCACTTTTTGTTCTTCCTTCCTCTGCCCAGTTTTCTTTTGCTCTGTTTTTACCTTTCTTGCTTGGCCGTCTCCCTCTAGCTCTCTCTCGTTTTTTCTTGCCCGTAGGTTCCTTGTCCGCCGCCCCTCTTTTCCTCTGTTTTCTTTTGTCCCTCAGCCCTCAAGACCTTCTCTTGTTTTTTTTTGTTCGTTTCTTTTCTTTTTCATCCGACCCAATTCCCTCTCTGTTTCTTTTTTCTTATCCGCCTCTAGCTTCCAAAACCCATAGCCCCTCAACCTCTCTTGCTTCCCTTTTTAGTTTCCGTTGTTTTTCCTTTGCTCTGTTCCTTTCCTTTTCCCTTTGCTCTCAGACCAGGCTCCCTGTTTTTTCTCTCCCCAAAAGATCATCCTTTTTTCTCGTCCCCTATTCTCTCTATAGCCGTCCCTTTTTTTTCTGGCGGCGTTGCTCTTTTTCTTTTTGTTTCTTTCCTTCGCTACCCCCTAAACCCTCGTACCCAAGGTTAGGATGATAGTTAGATTTTTTTGCTAAAATTTTGGAGCCCTTAGATCCATTTTGCTCTAGATGTTTCTTGATAAATCTCAAGGACTGAGGTGGCATATGGTTGGAAAAAAAGAAAATGAATGGAATGGGAGGCCAAAAATAGCCTCTGCAATTTTGCTTCTGTACTATCCGAAGCCATGCAGTGCACGCGCGCGTGGCTTCAGCATTTTTTTTATTTTCCTAATTTTCACTTAATTTTAGGTAAACAAACAACAAATTTTCATAAATTGATTCTAAAAAAAATTAAAGCATAATTTTGTGGACAATTTTCTTTTTCCGATAAATTTTAATGCTAAACATGTCTTAAAATAAAGATTAAGAGACTAATAAGCAAAAGTGAATCATAATTATTATTTAATCAATAAAAATAATAATAATAATAAATAAAACTAAATTAAAAATTTGGTATCTAAAATGCTAAAAAGATATCTAAAAACAAAAATCATGAGATTAATAAAATAAAAATAGATAATAATTATCAATAAAAATAAAATTAAATTAAAATAACATTAAAAATTTGGTGTCTATATTAGCCTAAGATGACCTCCAAGTTATTTGCAAGGCGTAGTGTGAATTTGAGGTAATTTGGTGCAAGAAAGTGAGGTGAAATGGAGAAAATTTTTGGTATTCTGCTCCAAAGTGATGCATGGGTGTTTGAGTGAGAAAGAGAGAGTTGTTACAGCTGCAAAAGCTTCTTGAGGAAGCTTAAGAATGTATGGCCAACAATGCTCCAAAGTCAACTAGGAATAGTGCGCGCACGCGCGCGTTTCGTGCTCGTTTTCTTTCGGGTTTGTTTCACTTGTACACTAAACCTTTAGTGCACTTCCATTCATACTATTATTATTCACTCTTAATAGTCTAAAAATAAGGGTCTAATATCCCTCAAATAATCGCGCGTGCGAAAACGCGTACTTCCGATTTGTGCGCAATAAAGCGAAATTTCTAAAGAATTCTTGTAACGCTAGTATAACTAACCAATACTTGGGTAAATAATCATGAAAATAACTATTTTAGAAATAAAACATGAGTCCTCACATGAGTATAGTATTAATTTCTCAAATCACCAGTTAATTTTTACCAGTGCGTCTTTCAGAAAACTTTCGACGCGCGCACGGTAAACTTAAATTTTAACATACTCACATCTAATCTCTCAATTAACTTTTCTTAATCTACTATTAATCCTTCTTAATTCTCCAAGATAGTTGCACTCTCGGATAGAATATCGTTTCGAAACACGCGTACTCATTATTCCTCATTTAAACGAACCTCCGAAAATTAAATTTGCTAACGGGACGTTTTCAAAGCATAAGGAAGACATTGTTCCATATGAATGGATTTAAAATGATTGAAATAAATTATTCTGAGAAAACAGGTGAATAAATATTTAAATAACCTAATAACATTCGATAAAATAAGAAAATTTTCGGGTTCTCACAAATACAGCCAACAATTTTAGGGGCACAAGATAGGAGAAATATTTTTTTTCTAAAAATGGAAGAAAATAAATTGGTTATAATTTATTTTTTTACATTATAAGCTTTGATATATTGGTATAACATAATATATTTTGTCGGATATTAATAAATTGACTTTTTTTTAGAAAACTCTTCTCACCTTACTACCCAACCTAACTCTCTCCTTACATGCATTAACAATTCTTTTATCATGTAAATCATTATACATTAAATTTTTTTTGGAGATATTAAGCATACGCTTCTTTCAAATTTTTAGTCTATATATATATTTATTATTTTGTACCACAATATATAAATATATAAAATATTATTTTGATTTGAAATATGCACGGGTCAAAATACTAGTATAATGAAGGCTTCAATCCCCTTGTAGTTTCGCGTTGCCGCGGAACTACTACGAATACCTCTGCTCCGCTTTTCCTTCTTCCACTTTATTATCCCCCACACGTGTGAGATTTACATTTATTATTTGTTAAAACTTCGGTACCTTATTTACGCACATTTTTTTGTCGAAGGCCTTGGCAGCAATTTTCCCTTGGTAACGGGTAGATTTGCAAATGCATAAATGCCAGTGGTTCTGACCTGCAATTACCCTGTCCTGCCCCAACCTACTACATTGGGAAACAGATGTCCGAACGTGTGCTTTTTAACTTGCAGCCGCGGACAACAAATTAACGTTTACTCTCCACGCGCTCTTCCCACAGCTTAACGTCTCCATTTGCACTCCATCCAACTCCAACACGTGTCGCTCTCTGGAGGCCTTCCTACCATAGGCACGGTCAAAACGTTCCTACCATAAAGGTTTCCATGTCTCTAGACTTATAGTGTTGACTCGATCATTTCACTAAGTCTTAGCCGCTTAGCAGTTTTCTGCAAAGGATTTTGGAATGGAATCCTCGAGTACCTCAGTGAGCAATCTACTGCGCAATATTGATGCAGCACAATAGTCGGGCAATTTGCTTCAAGTTCAGGTGTGTGTGCAAGCTTTTTGAGATTCAGCTTAACATTTTTTCCTTCTATCTTTCCAAATGCTGTTTGCTTAATTCTTTGATTCCGTAGTATTGAGTATAATTAGTACTTTAAAAGATCTCAGATATTGTAGCTTCAACTTCTGCTGGGTGCTTTTAATTATCTTCAGCTGTGGAGTCAACTGCATGTCTTCTTGGTCTACCAGATTGCTGGTTAGGCAATTATGGGGGACTCGGGACTCTAAATGAAGTCACATATCTAATCGTAACTGTACGCGATAAATATTTCAAGTCTGCAAAATGACAAGAAAAATACACGACAAATATACAATGTATAAATTTAAGAAAATATGTAAGTACAATCTCTGGGATTTTCTCGAATTTGTAGAGAGTTTCCTTCGATTCTTCTCCTCGAATGCCAATCCAAGGGCTTCGCGGCTTGTTCTTGGATCCACCACCGATTCCTTCAAATCTTGATATGGAAGATTCGAAGAATTTGAAAAATATTTAAAGACTCAAGTCTTGATATGTGGGAGACTTGGAAAGCTTGAGGATCAAGACCCTTGAAGCTTGGAGTTTCAATACTTGAATGTATGAGATGCCTATGAATGTGTGTGTCTCTCGACTTAGTAGAGCGACCCCTATTTATAGCCGTGGTATGAGGTAGAAGTTGAAAACATGTATACCACTCTACTTGCCTTGCAAGACGTGCAGTCATATTAAAACTGTGCCAGCTAAATATTATCTTTTCATTTTATATTTATTAATAAAGAGATAATACTAATAAATAATTCCTTGATTAGCCAAACTTGTAGGGGCACTTGACGTGGCGCCATTTGGTTGGACAAGTTGTTGCAGTATATAAGAAATATATATGGACTAAACGACTCCAAATATTATCTCTTTAATAAGAAATAAATATTTTGATAGCTATCCAAAAATTTCCAAGTCATGTAGATATGATTTGGTTGGTGGAGACATCCCCGCAATTTCAATTGATTGGAACACCCCAACTTGACACGTGGCAAAATATAATTGGCTATTTAACAACAAATCAAGTGTACATGACATACAGCAATACTCGATTGGATAGAAATAAGCCGCAAAAATAATTTATAGACCAATGGTAATTTTAAGAATTAATTGAAATTCCATTGTCTACAAATGCCCCCTCGAAACTTGTTCGTTATTGCTGAAGACCGAAGCAAGATTTAAACGGACAAGTTTCGACATTTTTTTCCTTCAATTTGATTTGAATACCGTTGGGATTCTAAAGAAAATGGACTAAACTTGATGTGGCCTTCGAATTGGTATCGGATGGCCATGCAAAGGACTTCCCAATTCACCACTGCTAGACATTAGATGTATGCATAGCTTGGTGGGGCCAATGGTTTAAATTTCCAAGACCGAAACCTTTCCATGCAATATCTATACCATGGCTATATTACAAGTCCCATGGAGTAGCTATGATTCTCTCGTGGCTATATTCCAAGGCCAATGACTACAATTCCCAATTACATTTGTCTAATATTGTATTAGACATAATTTTATAATTGTAAAAAATATACATCATGATGTAATATTAGGAACACCCTTTTTAATTCAAATATATCCATTTTTAGTAAGTAATGAAGGAATTTCAGTAAATATAATGGGAAAAATTGTTATCTTTAAATTCTTAACTCCAATAAAGCAAAAAGAACTACATACATTACAAACATCTTCGATATATAAAACAATAAACAGTATTACCAAAGTACAACAACAAATAAGCTATATTAAAGAAGAAAAATCTTATTTAAAAATTGAAGAACAATTAAATGATATCAAAATACAAAAAAGAATATCCGAATTAGAAAAATTATTACAAAAAGAAATTTGTGCAGATATTCCTAATGCTTTTTGGGATAGAAAACAACATATGATAGAATTACCCTATGAAAAAGACTTTGATGAAAAGAATATTCCAACAAAAGCTAGACCAATACAAATGAATTCTGAATTATTAGAATTTTGTAAAAAGGAAATAAAAATATTACTCGATAAAGGATTAATAACTCCTTCAAAATCACCTTGGAGCTGTGCTGCATTTTATGTAATGAATCAAGCTGAAAAAGAACGAGGAGTTCCAAGATTAGTAATAAATTATAAACCTTTAAATAAAGTTTTACAATGGATTAGATATCCTATTCCAAATAAAAAAGATTTGCTTAATAGATTATTTAATGCAAAAATATTCTCAAAGTTTGATATGAAATCAGGATATTGGCAAATAATAATAAACCCAAAAGATAGATACAAAACAGCATTTACAACACCTTTTGGACATTATGAATGGAAAGTTATGCCATTTGGATTAAAAAATGCACCATCAGAATTTCAAAATATAATGAATGATATTTTCAATCCTTACAGTTCATTCAGTATAGTCTATATAGATGATGTATTAATATTTTCAGAATCAATAGAACAACATTTTAAACATTTAAGTATATTTTTAAAAATAGTCAAGAAAAATGGATTAGTTGTTTCAGCACCAAAAATGAAATTATTTCAAACAAAAGTAAGATTTTTAGGACATAATATATATCAAGGAACAATAAAACCAATTAATAGAGCTTTAGAATTTGCTATTAAATTTCCAGATGAGATCAAAGATAAAAATCAATTACAAAGATTTTTAGGATGTTTAAATTACATAGCAGATTTCTTTCCTAAATTAAGACAAGAATGTTCTATATTGTTTAATAGATTAAAGAAAAACCCAAAACCTTGGACAGAAGAACATACTCAAAAAATAAAGTATTTAAAAGCAAAAATAGAATCATTACCATGTTTATGCCTACCTCATCCTAAAGCATTCATGATAGTCGAAACTGATGCATCAGAATTAGGATACGGTGGAATATTAAAACAAAAAATAGATAATTCAAAAGAAGAATTAGTTAGATTTCATTCAGGAACATGGTCTGATCCTCAAAAGAATTATTCAACTATTAAAAAAGAAATTTTATCAATAGTTTTGTGTATATCCAAATTTCAAGATGATTTGTATAACAAGAAATTTTTAATTAGAATAGATTGTAAATCTGCAAAAGAGATTCTACAAAAAGATGTTCAAAATATAGTTTCAAAACAAATATTTGCTTTTAGTTAACGTATATGATTAATTGCAAAGTCCTGGGTAGAAGTGGTATCAGAGCCACACCGTTGTTTATATTTCATACGCATATTTAAACTTTGCATTTACATTTACTTTATTTGAATTACGTTTCTATTTTGACTTGGCTATTTCATGCATTTATGTTACATATTTTATTAAACTTTACTGAAAACGTTGGTAAGACTTGATGCTTTGTTAGACCGTTGGTAAGTCCAGGATAGGATGTTCCAGGCATAGGCTCGGTTGTTCCCGTCTAAGTAAAATTTAATTAAATATTAAACATGGCTGCATTTCTTAGACAATTAAAAATAGGATCTAATTCAAAGCAAGACAATGTAGTACAAAGTCATGAATATCATATGCCTATAAACAATTCAGATTGGACTATCCCAGAAGAAAAAATTGAACACATTTACAGAATTGGCCCTTTAGACTTCAAAACTGCATTATCAGTTAAAACTCATGAAGAAACAATATCTATTCAAGAAGAATATCAAACCATACAATTATTAAATCATAGTACAATTCAAAAATATTTAAGTAAAGGATATCGCTATATTCATATTGGATTAATACAAATTGCTGTAAAACCTTTATTCCATCTAGGAGTTGATGCTCCAATATACTTAGCATTAAGAGATACTAGACTCAAAAGATATAAAACTTCTTTACTTTCTATGATTCAAACAAATGTATGTAACGGACCCATATATTTTAACTGTGCTCCAAATTTTTCAATAGATTTAACAGACCCTCATATACTAAATTCAGTTATATTAGATATTCATCTACAAGGAAATGAATTTGAAAAACATACAAAGAATTTTGCAATAATATACAGAATATATTATAGACCTTTATCTTCACATTTAAATCCAAAATTTATAATGACTCCAACTCTTAAAGATGAAACAACTTTATTACAAGTAGATGCAGACAGACCTACAACATATATTCCAAAAAGACTAAAATGGAATGAAATAACTATACCAAGTGAATTTGAAATTAAAAATCCACAAGTAGCAAGAAATATAGAACAGACTACTGCAGAAGATATTATAGAAAAAGAAGATGGAAGTACTTTAATAAGATTTACATCATTAAGAGAAAGACCAGAATCATCTTATTCATGGTTACCAGCTAGACGTTCAAATTATGAGTCAATTGAAATTAATTTCCCTATGGAAAATACATCAAATTTTAAATATAAAACTCCTATTCCAGAAGTTGTAAATCAAAATTCCCCAACACATTCTCAAATGCAAGGTGAAATAAATGTTATAAATAGACCATATAAAATAAATCATAAATATCTACAAGAAGATTTTGATGATGAAGAAAATATAGAAAAAAGAATTTGGTTTTTTCAATTAGAATCAGAATATAAAGAAAAATTAATTTTAGAATGGAAAAATGAATTAGAAAAACAAAAGTTTGATTTCCCTTTCTTTACCTGGTTATCATTTTATATTTCAAAAATAGGAATAAATGATGTTTATAATACTCCACAAATAAATGTTCAAACTAATTTATATAAAAAATGGAAATTAAAAGATGATCAAATATTAACCTCAATACACCCTCCATTACAAGAAGTAAAAATAAATATAGGAAAAGGAGAAGTAATAGCCTCACCTTTTAAAAAGGGAAGAGAAGCTGAATCAAGTCATAATTCAATAAATCTGGAAGATCTTAAAAAAGTTTATCAACAAAATAATTATACAAATCAAGTTCTTCATACAATATCTCAACATATGGAAGTATTAAATACAAAAATTGATACATTAAAGAAACCAGATTTAAAATTCCCAAATGATATATCAGCCCCTCATTTTCAACCAAGAAGTCTGACAAGAGAAAAAGAACAAGATTTAGTACAAAGTATTAGTAATCAAAAGATAAGTAATACAGATAATTTATTAAATAAAATATCTAATGCCTTACAAAATCTAACTACAGATTCAAAACCATCAACACCCAAAATAAACACTTTAGATCAAATAATAGAAGAAAATTCTACTGAAGAATTAGAAGATTTATCAGAAGAATCAATAAATTCAGATATAGAAGAAAATATACTTTTACCAATAGAAAATCAATTTGAAGAAGAAAATAATCAAATAAATAGAATAAAAAGGAAGAACTATAGTAACAATAAAAATTGGAAAATGGTAAGTTCAAAGAATTATTATCCTAGACCAAGTCCTCCTGACATTCAATATGAAGAAAGATCAAAATTTAGAACTACTAAATATGATGGAGATTCAATATATGAATGGAACATAGATGGCAAAGCTGAATATGAAGTATTAAATAATTTGCAAGAAATGGGAATGGCGAGATTAGCCTATAAGATTAAAAATATTCAAGAAAGAAATATTGCAACATTATTAGTTTCAGGATTTACTGGACAATTAAAGAATTGGTGGGATAATGCTTTAACATTACAAGATAAATTATCAATATTAGATCATACACAAGAATTAGAAGATGATCAAGGAAATATTCAAATACAATCAGATGCTGCAGAATTTCTAATTGTAACAATAGTTATGTATTTCATAGGAAATCCAAAAGAAGAATTAAATTCTAATAAAACATTTTTAACAAATTTAAGATGTCCAACATTATCAGATTTTAGATGGTACAAAGATATGTTTTTAACAAATGTATTAAGAAGACCAGACTGTAATGCTTCATTTTGGAAAGAAAGATTCATAACTGGATTACCAAGTCTATTTTCACAAAGAATAATGGATAATTTACAAAAAGAAATGGGAACAGATGTAATTTCATTCGAAAATATTACTTTTGGACAATTATTTGCTTTTGTGAAAAAAGAAGGATTAATATTATGTTCAGAATTAAGATTACAAATAAAATATGGATCAAAACAAAAAGAAGTAGGATCATTCTGTGATGCATTTGGAATTAAAAGAATCAAATCACCATCAGCATACAAAAAGAAAATTAAAAAATATTCTAAGAAACCAAGGTATATAAAACCTAAGGAAAATGAACCAACTAAAAAGAGAAGATTTATTAAAAAGAAAATAGTTTGTTATAAATGTGGAAAGATAGGACATAAAGCAAACAAATGTCGATTAAAAGAAAAAATTACAGAAATTTGCTCTAACGAAGAAGAAATTAAAAATAAACTATTAAACTTATTAATAAATGAAAAAGAACAAAGTACAGAAGATGATTATTACAATGATATTTCTAGTTCTGACAGTGAAGAAAATTGCAATTGTACTCCAAAATATTTAAATGTAATAACTAAAAAAGAAGATAAAGAATTTTTATTAGATATAATAGAAAAGATTGAAGATCCAATAGCTAAAAAAGAATATTTAGAAAGATTAAAAAGTCTAATTATTCAAGAAGATAAAATGCCTAAAATAATAGAACCTTTTAGCATTTCGAAATTAATAGATAAATATCCAAATATTAATATAATGAAAAAAGAAACTACTAAAGACCTTCAAACAGAAATTAATAATCTCAAAATACAAGTAAAACAATTACAACAAGAAATCATAGAATTAAAATTAAAAGACTTTGATGAAAAGAATATTCCAACAAAAGCTAGACCAATACAAATGAATTCTGAATTATTAGAATTTTGTAAAAAGGAAATAAAAATATTACTCGATAAAGGATTAATAACTCCTTCAAAATCACCTTGGAGCTGTGCTGCATTTTATGTTATGAATCAAGCTGAAAAAGAACGAGGAGTTCCAAGATTAGTAATAAATTATAAACCTTTAAATAAAGTTTTACGATGAAATTTATATTCACAAAAGTCCCTATGCAACCATTACTTCAAAAGAAAGAGCCTTTCTTATACAAAGACAAATTCAGAAAAACACTATCAGACTTCTTACCCATCAGAGATTAAGCAGAAGTGGAGATTTTCTTCACAACGAATTTATTCAACACTACCAAAAACAAAACAGAGAATTATCTGATCAACTTCCAGATATTATTTATTAAATTTTGCAGGAAGATGGATTCAAAAGCAGGAAGTTCCAGACCAAGGACTCCTCAGGATTATGAGATGAGTCTTACTCCTGTAACTCAAAATAGATTTCAACTTTTATCAGATTTCCCAGCATTGACTTATAGTCAGGCTGCTACTCCAATTATTTCTCCAATTAGACCCATTCAACAATTAGCAAAATCCCCAGAAAAATCTCAAGGAAATACTTATTTCACAAAACCAGTTACTCAACATATTACTTTAACCAGATTCCAAGAAATACCCATATACTCTACTCTTCATCAAGTTACTCAAAGGATCTTTCCTCCAAAATGCTATTGGCAACCAGATGACCCTTCAAAAAATCTAGATTATTATGAATTAATCCTTACAGATACTCAATCTGTCTGTAGAGATTTACCCAATTTCAGATAAAAAGAATCCCAACATTATTAGCCATTCTAAGTGTATTATAAAGAAAGTTTGTTCTCCTAATGAATGGACTTCTCTTTATTCCAAAAAATCCTTTTCAGTGAACTTTATTCCAGATGGATTTACATATCAAGATTACAAAATGGCATGGTATCGTGCTTTCCTTTTTAGACCATTCAACCATTCCTGGTTCTTCACATTCAAAGGCAGTTGCAGTAAAGAATTCCCAATTTGGTTCAATCACTGGTGGAAATGGTTTGGACCCCAACCAGAAATTCTACCTCCAAATGTTCTCATGGGATTTCAAACATATCTAAAAAGAGCAAAGGGGGAAGAGTATACAAGACCAATTTTATTCCACATGGAATTCAAAGTGCCATGGATATTTTGCTGGAGTTTCAAAATTCATCAAGAACTGGAAAAACCTCTGCCAATGTCATTGGTAAGAGAATTCAAAATAAAATGGTGGACTGGATTCAATCAAGAATTTGGAGATCAAACTAATGTGATCAGATTCCTGACCACTGGAGATAAATTAAAGTGGACAGCTACTACCACTACTCAAAAGGAGACGAGACAGTCAACAATCATTCCAACCACTACACCAACTCCACTCACTCCAAAAAGAGACAAAGAAAAAGTGACGGAAATGGCATCCGAAGAAATAGCCAGTAACTTTTTAATAAAGCAAATCATGCAGAATCCCGAGATGCTGAAAGAATATCTGAATTATTTACAAAATCCAAAAGAAGAAGACAAAATAGAGGAGCCAGCAGGATCATCAGAATCTACTTTTGATCCTTTTGATGATCCCATCGGTGGACAAAATCCAAACAACTTTTGAAAAAGAATGTCGGCCACAACAAATAAAAGCAAAATTGAAATTCAAATGAAAATGAAATGCAGAACCGAGCCTCTATAAATAGATTCAAGATTTAGAAGACAGGCATCGGCGAAAAAACCATTAGAGCAAAATTAGAAGAACTCATTGTAATCACTACTCCCACATATTTCCATACATAGTCAAAGCCTTGTACTAAATATTCAAACCTCTTGTATCATTTTGTCAAACAAGTTTGGCAAGTTTCCATTGTTGAATTCAAGCTTCCGATTGTGTACTCTCAAAAGTCAAGTAAGTTTCATTAATTACATTCTAAGTCCCTACAATATTTGCTTTTAGTTAACGTATATGATTAATTGCAAAGTCCTGGGTAGAAGTGGTATCAGAGCCACACCGTTGTTTATATTTCATACGCATATTTAAACTTTGCATTTACATTTACTTTATTTGAATTACGTTTCTATTTTGACTTGGCTATTTCATGCATTTATGTTACATATTTTATTAAACTTTACTGAAAACGTTGGTAAGACTTGATGCTTTGTTAGACCGTTGGTAAGTCCAGGATAGGATGTTCCAGGCATAGGCTCGGTTGTTCCCGTCTAAGTAAAATTTAATTAAATATTAAACATGGCTGCATTTCTTAGACAATTAAAAATAGGATCTAATTCAAAGCAAGACAATGTAGTACAAAGTCATGAATATCATATGCCTATAAACAATTCAGATTGGACTATCCCAGAAGAAAAAATTGAACACATTTACAGAATTGGCCCTTTAGACTTCAAAACTGCATTATCAGTTAAAACTCATGAAGAAACAATATCTATTCAAGAAGAATATCAAACCATACAATTATTAAATCATAGTACAATTCAAAAATATTTAAGTAAAGGATATCGCTATATTCATATTGGATTAATACAAATTGCTGTAAAACCTTTATTCCATCTAGGAGTTGATGCTCCAATATACTTAGCATTAAGAGATACTAGACTCAAAAGATATAAAACTTCTTTACTTTCTATGATTCAAACAAATGTATGTAACGGACCCATATATTTTAACTGTGCTCCAAATTTTTCAATAGATTTAACAGACCCTCATATACTAAATTCAGTTATATTAGATATTCATCTACAAGGAAATGAATTGGAAAATACATCAAATTTTAAATATAAAACTCCTATTCCAGAAGTTGTAAATCAAAATTCCCCAACACATTCTCAAATGCAAGGTGAAATAAATGTTATAAATAGACCATATAAAATAAATCATAAATATCTACAAGAAATTTGTTGTGCTTCATATAACAAACTATTCATCTGATTGCAAAGTCCTGGGTAGACTTTGCAATTAATCATATAAATAGAATAAAAAAGAAGAACTATAGTAACAATAAAAATTGGAAAATGGTAAGTTCAAAGAATTATTATCCTAGACCAAGTCCTCCTGACATTCAATATGAAGAAAGATCAAAATTTAGAACTACTAAATATGATGGAGATTCAATATATGAATGGAACATAGATGGCAAAGCAGAATATGAAGTATTAAATAATTTGCAAGAAATGGGAATGGCAAGATTAGCCTATAAGATTAAAAATATTCAAGAAAGAAATATTGCAACATTATTAGTTTCAGGATTTACTGGACAATTAAAGAATTGGTGGGATAATGCTTTAACATTACAAGATAAATTATCAATATTAGATCATACACAAGAATTAGAAGATGATCAAGGAAATATTCAAATACAATCAGATGCTGCAGAATTTCTAATTGTAACAATAGTTATGTATTTCATAGGAAATCCAAAAGAAGAATTAAATTCTAATAAAACATTTTTAACAAATTTAAGATGTCCAACATTATCAGATTTTAGATGGTACAAAGATATGTTTTTAACAAATGTATTAAGAAGACCAGACTGTAATGCTTCATTTTGGAAAGAAAGATTCATAACTGGATTACCAAGTCTATTTTCACAAAGAATAATGGATAATTTACAAAAAGAAATGGGAACAGATGTAATTTCATTCGAAAATATTACTTTTGGACAATTATTTGCTTTTGTGAAAAAAGAAGGATTAATATTATGTTCAGAATTAAGATTACAAATAAAATATGGATCAAAACAAAAAGAAGTAGGATCATTCTGTGATGCATTTGGAATTAAAAGAATCAAATCACCATCAGCATACAAAAAGAAAATTAAAAAATATTCTAAGAAACCAAGGTATATAAAACCTAAGGAAAATGAACCAACTAAAAAGAGAAGATTTATTAAAAAGAAAATAGTTTGTTATAAATGTGGAAAAATAGGACATAAAGCAAACAAATGTCGATTAAAAGAAAAAATTACAGAAATTTGCTCTAACGAAGAAGAAATTAAAAATAAACTATTAAACTTATTAATAAATGAAAAAGAACAAAGTACAGAAGATGATTATTACAATGATATTTCTAGTTCTGACAGTGAAGAAAATTGCAATTGTACTCCAAAATATTTAAATGTAATAACTAAAAAGGAAGATAAAGAATTTTTATTAGATATAATAGAAAAAATTGATGATCCAATAGCTAAAAAAGAATATTTAGAAAGATTAAAAAGTCTAATTATTCAAGAAGATAAAATGCCTAAAATAATAGAACCTTTTAGTATTTCGAAATTAATAGACAAATATCCTAATATAAATATAATGAAAAAAGAAACTACTAAAGACCTTCAAACAGAAATTAATAATCTCAAAATACAAGTAAAACAATTACAACAAGAAATCATAGAATTAAAATTAAAAGATTTAGAGATAGAATCAAAATTAGAATTAATAAATAATCAACCTTCAACTTCCAATTCTAAAACAGAAGAAATATTAATATCAGAAAAATTAGTAGAAGAATCTCAATATTTGAATACTATTGAAAGAATAACATTTCAAAAATGGTTCGCTTTAGTAACTATTACAGTAGAAAATTTCAAAGAAACATTTGTAACTCTAATAGATAGTGGAGCTGATACAAGTTGCATTAAAGAAGGAATAATCCCTACTAAATATTGCGAAAGAACAAATGAAAAATTAATGGCAGCAAATGGAGAAGATTTAAAAGTAACTTATAAATTTACAAAAGGATCAATATGTAATAATGAATATTGTATTAGACATAATTTTATAATTGTAAAAAATATACATCATGATGTAATATTAGGAACACCCTTTTTAATTCAAATATATCCATTTTTAGTAAGTAATGAAGGAATTTCAGTAAATATAATGGGAAAAATTGTTATCTTTAAATTCTTAACTCCAATAAAGCAAAAAGAACTACATACATTACAAACATCTTCAATATATAAAACAATAAACAGTATTACCAAAGTACAACAACAAATAAGCTATATTAAAGAAGAAAAATCTTATCTAAAAATTGAAGAACAATTAAATGATATCAAAATACAAAAAAGAATATCCGAATTAGAAAAATTATTACAAAAAGAAATTTGTGCAGATATTCCTAATGCTTTTTGGGATAGAAAACAACATATGATAGAATTACCCTATGAAAAAGACTTTGATGAAAAGAATATTCCAACAAAAGCTAGACCAATACAAATGAATTCTGAATTATTAGAATTTTGTAAAAAGGAAATAAAAATATTACTCGATAAAGGATTAATAACTCCTTCAAAATCACCTTGGAGCTGTGCTGCATTTTATGTTATGAATCAAGCTGAAAAAGAACGAGGAGTTCCAAGATTAGTAATAAATTATAAACCTTTAAATAAAGTTTTACAATGGATTAGATATCCTATTCCAAATAAAAAAGATTTGCTTAATAGATTATTTAATGCAAAAATATTCTCAAAGTTTGATATGAAATCAGGATATTGGCAAATAATAATAAACCCAAAAGATAGATACAAAACAGCATTTACAACACCTTTTGGACATTATGAATGGAAAGTTATGCCAATTGGATTAAAAAATGCACCATCAGAATTTCAAAATATAATGAATGATATTTTCAATCCTTACAGTTCATTCAGTATAGTCTATATAGATGATGTATTAATATTTTCAGAATCAATAGAACAACATTTTAAACATTTAAGTATATTTTTAAAAATAGTCAAGAAAAATGGATTAGTTGTTTCAGCACCAAAAATGAAATTATTTCAAACAAAAGTAAGATTTTTAGGACATGATATATATCAAGGAACAATAAAACCAATTAATAGAGCTTTAGAATTTGCTACTAAATTTCCAAATGAAATAAAAGATAAAAATCAATTACAAAGATTTTTAGGATGCTTAAATTACATAGCAGATTTCTTTCCCAAATTAAAACAAAAAATAGATAATTCAAAAGAAGAATTAGTTAGATTTCATTCAGGAACATGGTCTGATCCTCCAAAGAATTATTCAACTATTAAAAAAGAAATTTTATCAATAGTTTTGTGTATATCCAAATTTCAAGATGATTTGTATAACAAGAAATTTTTAATTAGAATAGATTGTAAATCTGCAAAAGAGATTCTACAAAAAGATGTTCAAAATATAGTTTCAAAACAAATATTTGCAAGATGGCAAGCTATTTTATCTGTATTTGAGATTGAATTTATCAAAGGAGAAAATAATTGTTTACCAGATTTTCTAACCAGAGAATTCCTACAAGGACATGGATCCAGCAACGATGGCAAATGCTCGTGAATATGCAAATTATTTGAGAACTCAACGAGATTCTCTTAGCCTTCAAAATAAAGAAAAATCGATTCAATCCAGAGGATATGTCTATTCCATTCAGACTCCAAATGGAAGACAATTTATTCCATCTTACCAAATTCCTAAATACGATGAAATTTATATTCACAAAAGTCCCTATGCAACCATTACTTCAAAAGAAAGAGCCTTTCTTATACAAAGACAAATTCAGAAAAACACTATCAGACTTCTTACCCATCAAAGATTAAGCAGAAGTGGAGATTTTCTTCACAACGAATTTATTCAACACTACCAAAAACAAAACAGAGAATTATCTGATCAACTTAAAGATATTATTTATTAAATTTTGCAGGAAGATGGATTCAAAAGCAGGAAGTTGCAGACCAAGGACTCCTCAGGATTATGAGATGAGTCTTACTCCTGTAACTCAAAATAGATTTCAACTTTTATCAGATTTTCCAGCATTGACTTATAGTCAGGCTGCTACTCCAATTATTTCTCCAATTAGACCCATTCAACAATTAGCAAAATCCCCAGAAAAATCTCAAGGAAATACTTATTTCACAAAACCATTTACTCAACATATTACTTTAACCAGATTCCAAGAAATACCCATATACTCTACTCTTCATCAAGTTACTCAAAGGATCTTTCCTCCAAAATGCTATTGGCAACCAGATGACCCTTCAAAAAATCTAGATTATTATGAATTAATCCTTCCAGATACTCAATCTGTAGAGATTTACCCAATTCCAGATAAAAAGAATCCCAACATTATTAGCCATTCTAAGTGTATTATAAAGAAAGTTTGTTCTCCTAATGAATGGACTTCTCTTTATTCCAAAAAATCCTTTTCAGTGAACTTTATTCCAGATGGATTTACATATCAAGATTACAAAATGGCATGGTATCGTGCTTTCCTTTTTAGACCATTCAACCATTCCTGGTTCTTCACATTCAAAGACAGTTGCAGTAAAGAATTCCCAATTTGGTTCAATCACTGGTGGAAATGGTTTGGACCCCAACCAGAAATTCTACCTCCAAATGTTCAACCATTCCTGGTTCTCACTGGAGATAAATTAAAGTGGACAGCTACTACCACTACTCAAAAGGAGACGAGACAGTCAACAATCATTCCAACCACTACACCAACTCCACTCACTCCAAAAAGAGACAAAGAAAAAGTGACGGAAATGGCATCCGAAGAAATAGCCAGTAACTTTTTAATAAAGCAAATCATGCAGAATCCCGAGATGCTGAAAGAATATCTGAATTATTTACAAAATCCAAAAGAAGAAGACAAAATAGAGGAGCCAGCAGGATCATCAGAATCTACTTTTGATCCTTTTGATGATCCCATCGGTGGACAAAATCCAAACAACTTTTGAAAAAGAATGTCGGCCACAACAAATAAAAGCAAAATTGAAATTCAAATGAAAATGAAATGCAGAACCGAGCCTCTATAAATAGATTCAAGATTTAGAAGACAGGCATCGGCGAAAAAACCATTAGAGCAAAATTAGAAGAACTCATTGTAATCACTACTCCCACATATTTCCATACATAGTCAAAGCCTTGTACTAAATATTCAAACCTCTTGTATCATTTTGTCAAACAAGTTTGGCAAGTTTCCATTGTTGAATTCAAGCTTCCGATTGTGTACTCTCAAAAGTCAAGTAAGTTTCATTAATTACATTCTAAGTCCCTACAATATTTGTTTTTAGTTAACGTATATGATTAATTGCAAAGTCCTGGGTCTTCTTAATACATTTGTTAAAAACATATCTTTGTACCATCTAAAATCTGATAATGTTGGACATCTTAAATTTGTTAAAAATGTTTTATTAGAATTTAATTCTTCTTTTGGATTTCCTATGAAATACATAACTATTGTTACAATTAGAAATTCTGCAGCATCTGATTGTATTTGAATATTTCCTTGATCATCTTCTAATTCTTGTGTATGATCTAATATTGATAATTTATCTTGTAATGTTAAAGCATTATCCCACCAATTCTTTAATTGTCCAGTAAATCCTGAAACTAATAATGTTGCAATATTTCTTTCTTGAATATTTTTAATCTTATAGGCTAATCTTGCCATTCCCATTTCTTGCAAATTATTTAATACTTCATATTCTGCTTTGCCATCTATGTTCCATTCATATATTGAATCTCCATCATATTTAGTAGTTCTAAATTTTGATCTTTCTTCATATTGAATGTCAGGAGGACTTGGTCTAGGATAATAATTCTTTGAACTTACCATTTTCCAATTTTTATTGTTACTATAGTTCTTCTTTTTTATTCTATTTATTTGATTATTTTCTTCTTCAAATTGATTTTCTATTGGTAAAAGTATATTTTCTTCTATATCTGAATTTATTGATTCTTCTGATAAATCTTCTAATTCTTCAGTAGAATTTTCTTCTATTATTTGATCTAAAGTGTTTATTTTGGGTGTTGATGGTTTTGAATCTGTAGTTAGATTTTGTAAGGCATTAGATATTTTATTTAATAAATTATCTGTATTACTTATCTTTTGATTACTAATACTTTGTACTAAATCTTGTTCTTTTTCTCTTGTCAGACTTCTTGGTTGAAAATGAGGTGCTGATATATCATTTGGGAATTTTAAATCTGGTTTCTTTAATGTATCAATTTTTGTATTTAATACTTCCATATGTTGAGATATTGTATGAAGAATTTGATTTGTATAATTATTTTGTTGATAAACTTTTTTAAGATCTTCCAGATTTATTGAATTATTACTTGATTCAGCTTCTCTTCCCTTTTTAAAAGGTGAGGCTATTACTTCTCCTTTTCCTATATTTATTTTTACTTCTTGTAATGGAGGGTGTATTGAGGTTAATATTTGATCATCTTTTAATTTCCATTTTTTATATAAATTAGTTTGAACATTTATTTGTGGAGTATTATAAACATCATTTATTCCTATTTTTGAAATATAAAATGATAACCAGGTAAAGAAAGGGAAATCAAACTTTTGTTTTTCTAATTCATTTTTCCATTCTAAAATTAATTTTTCTTTATATTCTGATTCTAATTGAAAAAACCAAATTCTTTTTTCTATATTTTCTTCATCATCAAAATCTTCTTGTAGATATTTATGATTTATTTTATATGGTCTATTTATAACATTTATTTCACCTTGCATTTGAGAATGTGTTGGGGAATTTTGATTTACAACTTCTGGAATAGGAGTTTTATATTTAAAATTTGATGTATTTTCCATAGGGAAATTAATTTCAATTGACTCATAATTTGAACGTCTAGCTGGTAACCATGAATAAGATGATTCTGGTCTTTCTCTTAATGATGTAAATCTTATTAAAGTACTTCCATCTTCTTTTTCTATAATATCTTCTGCAGTAGTCTGTTCTATATTTCTTGCTACTTGTGGATTTTTAATTTCAAATTCACTTGGTATAGTTATTTCATTCCATTTTAGTCTTTTTGGAATATATGTTGTAGGTCTGTCTGCATCTACTTGTAATAAAGTTGTTTCATCTTTAAGAGTTGGAGTCATTATAAATTTTGGATTTAAATGTGAAGATAAAGGTCTATAATATATTCTGTATATTATTGCAAAATTCTTTGTATGTTTTTCAAATTCATTTCCTTGTAGATGAATATCTAATATAACTGAATTTAGTATATGAGGGTCTGTTAAATCTATTGAAAAATTTGGAGCACAGTTAAAATATATGGGTCCGTTACATACATTTGTTTGAATCATAGAAAGTAAAGAAGTTTTATATCTTTTGAGTCTAGTATCTCTTAATGCTAAGTATATTGGAGCATCAACTCCTAGATGGAATAAAGGTTTTACAGCAATTTGTATTAATCCAATATGAATATAGCGATATCCTTTACTTAAATATTTTTGAATTGTACTATGATTTAATAATTGTATGGTTTGATATTCTTCTTGAATAGATATTGTTTCTTCATGAGTTTTAACTGATAATGCAGTTTTGAAGTCTAAAGGGCCAATTCTGTAAATGTGTTCAATTTTTTCTTCTGGGATAGTCCAATCTGAATTGTTTATAGGCATATGATATTCATGACTTTGTACTACATTGTCTTGCTTTGAATTAGATCCTATTTTTAATTGTCTAAGAAATGCAGCCATGTTTAATATTTAATTAAATTTTACTTAGACGGGAACAACCGAGCCTATGCCTGGAACATCCTATCCTGGACTTACCAACGGTCTAACAAAGCATCAAGTCTTACCAACGTTTTCAGTAAAGTTTAATAAAATATGTAACATAAATGCATGAAATAGCCAAGTTAAAATAGAAACGTAATTCAAATAAAGTAAATGTAAATGCAAAGTTTAAATATGCGTATGAAATATAAACAACGGTGTGGCTCTGATACCACTTCTACCCAGGACTTTGCAATTAATCATATATGTTAACTAAAAGCAAATATTGTAGGGACTTAGAATGTAATTAATGAAACTTACTTGACTTTTGAGAGTACACAATCGGAAGCTTGAATTCAACAATGGAAACTTGCCAAACTTGTTTGACAAAATGATACAAGAGGTTTGAATATTTAGTACAAGGCTTTGACTATTTATGGAAATATGTGGAAGTAGTGATTACAATGAGTTCTTCTAACTTTGCTCTAATGGGTTTTTCGCCGATGCCTGTCTTCTAAATCTTGAATCTATTTATAGAGGCTCGGTTCTGCATTTCATCTTCATTTGAATTTCAATTTTGCTTTCATTTGTTGTGGCCGACATTCTTTTTCAAAAGTCGTTTGGATTTTGTCCACCGATGGGATCATCAAAAGGATCAAAAGTAGATTCTGATGATCCTGCTGGTTCCTCTATTTTGTCTTCTTCTTTTGGCTTTTGCAAATAATTCAGATATTCTTTCAGCATCTCGGGATTCTGCATGATTTGCTTTATTAAAAAGTTACTGGCTGTTTCTTCGGATGCCATTTCCGTCACTTTTTCTTTGTCTCTTTTTGGAGTGAGTGGAGTTGGTGTAGTGGTTGGAATGATTGTTGACTGTCTCGTCTCCTTTTGAGTAGTGGTAGTAGCTGTCCACTTTAATTTATCTCCAGTGGTCAGGAATCTGATCACATTAGTTTGATCGCCAAATTCTTGATTGAATCCAGTCCACCATTTTATTTTGAATTCTCTTACCAATGACATTGGCAGAGGTTTTTCCAGTTCTTGATGAATTTTGAAACTCCAGCAAAATATCCATGGGACTTTGAATTCCATGTGGAATAAAATTGGTCTTGTATACTTAGTAGAGCGACCCCTATTTATAGCCGTGGTATGAGGTAGAAGTTGAAAACATGTATACCACTCTACTTGCCTTGCAAGACGTGCAGTCATATTAAAACTGTGCCAGCTAAATATTATCTTTTCATTTTATATTTATTAATAAAGAGATAATACTAATAAATAATTCCTTGATTAGCCAAACTTGTAGGGGCACTTGACGTGGCGCCATTTGGTTGGACAAGTTGTTGCAGTATATAAGAAATATATATGGACTAAACGACTCCAAATATTATCTCTTTAATAAGAAATAAATATTTTGATAGCTATCCAAAAATTTCCAAGTCATGTAGATATGATTTGGTTGGTGGAGACATCCCCGCAATTTCAATTGATTGGAACACCCCAACTTGACACGTGGCAAAATATAATTGGCTATTTAACAACAAATCAAGTGTACATGACATACAGCAATACTCGATTGGATAGAAATAAGCCGCAAAAATAATTTATAGACCAATGGTAATTTTAAGAATTAATTGAAATTCCATTGTCTACAAATGCCCCCTCGAAACTTGTTCGTTATTGCTGAAGACCGAAGCAAGATTTAAACGGACAAGTTTCGACATTTTTTTCCTTCAATTTGATTTGAATACCGTTGGGATTCTAAAGAAAATGGACTAAACTTGATGTGGCCTTCGAATTGGTATCGGATGGCCATGCAAAGGACTTCCCAATTCACCACTGCTAGACATTAGATGTATGCATAGCTTGGTGGGGCCAATGGTTTAAATTTCCAAGACCGAAACCTTTCCATGCAATATCTATACCATGGCTATATTACAAGTCCCATGGAGTAGCTATGATTCTCTCGTGGCTATATTCCAAGGCCAATGACTACAATTCCCAATATGGCTCTCTCGTGGCCCACAAGTTTGTTTCTTATATCAACTATGATTGCTCAATCCCAACCCAAATTAGAATTCTTTGCCATAGCAAACTACTTAGCCGACTACTACTAACACAGTCCACGAGAACTTTGACAAGTCAATTTCGGCTCAATAAAGTCATTCCAATCAAGGAATCGACTTTCTTCCAACTTCGTATGGAAGAAGACTTTCTTTTTGGCTCGGATTCACATCAAACTTTTCCCTATAAATAGCCCTGTCTAGGTCACAAACTCTTGAAAGAGTTTTATTCCTCTCTTCAGCCGCATCATCCAGTTGCCGTTGCCGCGAGAGTCAATCACCATCCATTGGTTGCAATCCCAAAAAATTCCCTTCGCTTACCAGGTACTTGCGGCTTCATCACTTTTTTTTACTCGCAATATTTAATTATTACAAGAAACTTCGGTCAATTGAGAAGCTTAGAGCCTCACGATTTTACCAAATAAATCCTCAAAATATTATTTGAGAATGAAACTTGGGTCTCGGCTGGAAGATTGAAATTGACCGAATGAAGATTGGCTCAAAATATTACTTGAGAGCTATTCCTTATAGCTAGAAATTTGATCTCAATTTCCACACCATTCTTTTACATCCCAAATATTCCTATCATACATGATTTCGGTCTAAACTTTGTTAACTTGCTTCTTCGTAGATAACAAAAACCGTGTTTGAAGAGGAGCTTGAAACGATTTCAGGGACTTGAGAAAAGGGCAACCAAATAGGTAATTTAATTATCAAAATTTCGTAAGAAATTCCCTTCATCATCTAATATTTTCTTTTACAAAATTTCAGTAATCATGCAAATTAAGGACTACACCACGCCATCGCCGCAATATTTCATTAACGGATGAGAGGGGAGGGTTCAATCGAAAAGTTTGTCACATATATGTGAACAAGCCAATGATCGGCACCTTTGCTGAGCCTTTTATACCCTTTGAAGAATGCTTTCATCTCGAAGGTTGGACTAGCAAGTGGACTAAGAAAGTAGTGGCACCATCGACTTTCTCCACTACGTCAAGGGAAGAAAAAGTGGTCATATTAAACTCGTCATTTCATAATGGAGATCCAGAAATAGCCAAATTCACGCTTCCGTTCGTGGGATTCAATATTGACAACACTACATGGAAAACTCCTTCGTCCTTCTTTGGGGAGGCGTGCTTCACCTCTCATTATTGGGAATGGGTCGAGAATATTCTTGGAAGATATAAAGAAGTGTTCACACGTGCTGACATATTTGAAGCCGTCTATGCGTCGAGATTCTCCTACGACCGCTGTGAAAATATCTTGCGAGCTTTCTTCAAATATTGGTGTCCCTCGACAAATACACTCCATACACCTATTGGGGAGTTGTCCATCACACTTTGGGACCTTTATCGACTTGGTGGCCTTTCAATTGATGGCTCATTCTTTGATGAAGTTGTCCCTTCAACGTAGGAACTTCTCACTTGTGACAAAGAAGGGAAGCCACTTCTCCCTGAGAGTTGCAGCATCTCTTTTTGGCTTACTACCATCTCTGGACGAATGACCAAGGAGTGTGGATGAAAGACTGGATCCGCTCTGGAATATCAAGGAGAGGCTGGGTAATAGAGCTCCTCTGAGCAGGGCGAATAGAAGATAAAATCACATCTAAAACCAAAAAAATTGACTATAATACTTCTGGAAGCGTAGAGCCACCCTTGCTGATACAAAGGATTTCAACGTCCCTTTTGACTCAAGGTCTTTAAGAAAGGAAACATATATTGCGGCATTCATAGCGTGTTGGATTTGCAAGTTCTTTTTGCCAAGCAAAAAGGTTGATCGTATTCGTCCAAGTGTTTTCAAGGTTGCATGCTTAATGGCCACAGGGAAAAGATTTTGCCTTGCAATTCCCGTTCTTGCGAGCATATATCATGGGTTGAGGGAGATCGTCTACGCCCCTAACCTTGGAGAATGTGGGATAACTCTTCCAATCCATTACGTCTATGCTTGGATTGATCAATACTTTGATGTATATTATGAGAATAATCAAGTGAGTAGTCACCACGCGCGCATGACGAGATT
Organism: Coffea eugenioides; assembly: GCF_003713205.1. NCBI lineage: Eukaryota > Viridiplantae > Streptophyta > Magnoliopsida > Gentianales > Rubiaceae > Coffea > Coffea eugenioides. The sequence goes on from NC_040037.1 coordinate 47,395,032, forward strand.
TAATGATGAGAAAATAATAATATTTTACGATAAATCAGAAGCTGAGGAAATCTTCAAAGAAGTGAATCCTTTGATGCTTCCCAAACTGTGCTGGACTGAGAATGAAAAAAAAGTGTTGATCGACGATGAATTCTTATCATCAAGACTCACGAGCTATTTTGTTAGTCAACACTCTTGCCACTTAACTCTATGTAAAAACAACACTTTTATTATTGAAAAATATAATTCTTGTAGGTTCAGCAGGCAATTCGGTTTCTGTCAGGATATTCCAAACAACTTGAAGGAGATCACTCACACTCATACTTTGGGTGAGGCCATCCAATTATGGGATTCCTCAGTTCGTACGCAGACACGATCTCGGATGACTATACCCATGCATAGGAAGCATCCATTAATCACAAAAGACTATGATGCCTAGTGGTCAACTCGGTCAAATAGTGTCTCTTCAACTTTATTTAAATTCACCGTTAAAATCTCTCAACAGTCATCAAAGAAGG
>NC_040037.1:47403437-47460626 GCF_003713205.1 Coffea eugenioides
TCGTTCTTGCCCTTGAATTTCACTAAGTGCACCCCTTTTCTTTGCATTGAAGGCCTTCACCGGTGCACCTGAAATTTCTCTCCTTTGGATTTTCTCTAGAACTTCCGTACAAGTATTAATTTGTGCCCTTGCTAAAGTCTCTGCTGAAATCCCTTCGCATTGCCTTTTCAGTTCTATGTTCTCGTGCAATAGCTCAATTTTCTCCAAATATTCATGTTTCCATCGCTCTTCCCAGTACTCGGCTAATCTCTTTTGAACCTCTACTTCATTTCGAAGAATCTCGATTTCCTTATACATACCAACCAAGTGTGCCATCTCGCAGATTTGGTGGAACTCAAGTGATAGCCTACCAGGCAAGGTAATGAATCATAATAAGTAATTAGGTATAAGCGGCACTCTAACCATATAACGGTTAAGTTCCTTTGCTCCCAATTCAACCACGGAAGATTAAACTTAGATATGCTCAAATGAAATAGGCAGGAAAGTAGAATATAGTTAGGATAATATCTTATGATACTATACTACGTATCACGTATATACATATTGAAACCTTAAGGCATAGTTCATATATCAAGAGTTTCACACCTTATGCCACATCTTTGTTTTCAAAATCTCTCTACCTACTTCCAAAACTCTCAATCTCGGTACACTAATAATCAAGCCAAGTTCATACGGGAACATTAGTGGATAGGTATCAAGAAACTATAAGCAAGGGTAGTTCGTCGAGGACCCAGCTACGGGTATCCGATATCTAAAGTGAGGTAGAAACCTAGATCATTGCAGTCAAGCCATCTCAAATCAAATACACACTTATCAAGGATCGCAGTCATAGCAAAAGAAAACAGGTCTTAGGTGTGAATTTCGCAATATACCCTACAATCTAGTCACCCTCTAGAAAACCCTAGCCAGACTAGTATGAGATTAGTCCATGATAACACTTCTAGATCCAACTCCCTCGATCCCGCTAATTACTAGGTCCAATATAAAGGTCTTTCGTGCCTTGTTCTTGGCCATCAAGACTTACCTCAAAGTCAATCAAGATACAGATCCTTATTCTAGCGCTCTCCACCCTTTGGTACTCAGGTCCAAGAATCTAAAATAAAATAATTCACAACTCGAGTCGGCTGGTCCCAAGAGTAAATCATCCATATTAAAGATTCCTACCCGACATACATATAGATATTCCTCAGGATAAAGATTTTTACACTTATAACGTGCACGGTTCATAGCTCATGCTCAAAAGAGCACTTATACCTTTAGACACATTCACGAAATCAGGACCATAACACCACTTGGCCCAAGCTCACACCGCGCAGAGACCATACGAAGCAGGCTCTGATACCACCTGTGACAGCCCCACCTCACCTTAAGGCGAACCAAAGGGTTCGGCGGACCGCCTGCCCTGCTCTCGCCGGGACCACCGATCGAACCAAGACAGAAACCGTACGCAAACGCTCAAAAGAACTTCAAGAAGATAACATTCAGAACCCAATTGAGCCGAACTAAACGACACAATCAATCGTTAGGACAACGTTCCCACGGAAAAAAAAAACCAAAACGAGATGGAGGGCCACTGCCACGTCACAATCCAACCAAGTACAAGTAAACTTTGTTTGACATGAGAGAATATACATTCCCAAAGACATATAACCATAAGGAAACACTGTACAATATACATATTATTAAGTTTAGAAATTAAAAGGGAACATCGTATTAAGATACATTTAGGGTTTCCAAATTGTCGAAGAGCTATACCAAAACAAAAGCATTTCTAACTAGCTCAACTCATTCCTCAAAACATCGAAGTTCCAAAAGATAGTTCCCTGTAAGGAAAACAAAGATAACGGGAAGGGGGTGAGCTTACGCTCAATGAGGTACCAAAATATTAGCAAGTAAGAATCATGGAACTTCGTATTCAATTAGTCACGTACGCACATCAAATAAAGAAATGAACAACACCATAGATAGAAAGGATACGGGTGGCTCTCAGGAGCCAAATTCCCATTTGCTTCACCAGAGCTTGATCAAATAATAGTTGACACTCCGTCAACTTCCAAATAAAGTAACCAATCCAGTCTAGTAGAGCACCACTTTACACCAAAATCCCGTTCACCACACATACCCCTTACCGGGCCCGAACACCTCAACAGAAACAGAAGCGGTAATACTCGAGTATACGGGAATCAAGGGTCTCAATACCCAAAGATTCCTAGAACAGACTACTGTGGTTCGTTATCTAATCGACCAGGCCCTTGTAATAGTACAGGTTAGAGTACAGAGGATTTCCTATTGTACTCGAGACTTAACTGGATGAGGATCTTGAAATGATGAATGTTATCTAGAACTTGTCCAATAAGATTTTGGCTTGGGTTTTGATAGATTATGGTGGTGGCCAGAATTATTGATAAAACTTCTGGTTTTGCATCCTTCTTCTAGTCTACTTGTTTGATTAAGGTTTGCACCACCCGATTTGTAAGTGTTGGGTTATGAACTACTTGAACTGCCTGAGATCGACTAAGCTGAGCTCACATGAGACTTGAACCTGTTTAGGCGAGTGTGCTCTTATGTACACTTAATGGACCTGACTTGACTGAATATATGGTATTTCATTTATGCATGAGTAAGTAGCTTGATTCGTATATGACTTATATGTGGACTTGAAGTCTGTGACTACTTGAGAAGGTGAATCGCTGGACATAGGCTAGGCTGTGAGAACCCAAAAATTTTCACATTTTCTCAGCATTATTTTATTCCTTTGCCTACATTTTATACTTTTCTTGCAAATATTAAACTTTCTATGCATTTTTACAAGAAAGTACAGTTTTAAATTCATTTTCCTAGTATGAGTTAGTGTACGTTAAATTTGAAACGCATTATCGATGTGAGGACCCGTAAAATTCCTTATATTTTTCTTAAAAATACCCTTTTATTTGGAAATTATTACTTTATAATGGCCCTACTACCCAATCACCCCACAATAAGTGCAAATGAATATAGAATTAAGGGTTTTTCCTTTTCGTTTTCAAGTTAGTGCGAATTAGGGTTTTTACGCCTATCCGTGGTGTGACTATTCGGTACGGAGTGTGGATCAAATTTGGTGATTAAGAGTGAGTCTTAGATGATATTAAGTGTGTGATTAGAAGTGGTAATAATAAGTTAGTGAATTATAAGTTAAAACCCTAGTATACGCGATTTAAGGAAAAACGGGTTGAACCGACGGGTACCGTTCACTACTGATTGAACACCCCACTTGACTACCACTTTCCTATCATAAAATATCCTTGATATTAGTGCAAAATATCAGCCCTTAAACCAGCTCAAGTCAGCCGAAATTGTAGACCAAAATAAGGGAGAAAAGGAAAAAAATTGACTTCCAATCCATGGGTGACGTTTGTCCACTTTGACCCAAATTACTTCCTATCATTTTAACCTTCTTGAAGCTTCAATTGAGCCTCCATTTCCAGCCCTCCAGCCGTGAGAGTGAGAGAGAAAACAAGAGAAAGAAAGCTCTAATTCCATCTTGGGTTTTGTTTGATTTAGTGAGAAAACAAGAAAACTAAACCGATTAACTTGCAAATTGAGAACTTGGGAAGCTTAGGGAGCTAAATTTTTCAAGGAGTGGTGAAGGATAACTCTTGCAAGCTCTTTTATTGAGGTATATTGGCTGTTCATCAATTTTTGTTCCTTTACTCTTGCTTAAAGTTGCCATACAACTCATAATTTCGGTTAATTGATAGCTATACAAGTAGTTGTGATAATTTTTGGTGAATTGGTGAGTTAAGGTTTGTATTGATCAGCCATATTTCTTCTTTTTTATATGGATTATGATGGTAATAAGTGTAGATAAGGAGGTGAGGTAGTGTTTTAAGCTAGAATTATGAAGATTAGCACTTGTATGCATAAATTCCAGATTTTCGGTTTTGCACCTCCCCTGTTCCGACTGGCACTGTTTGACCATGTTAGAGGCCGAATTAGGCTTAGTACAAAACATAAAAGTTGTAGATAATGATTTTTTATAGTTGCCTACAAAATTTTGACTCAATCGGACCAACGTAGCCTATGAAAAGACCGAAATACCCCTGACTACCATAGGTTTAGTCCAATGGACAGTTTTGACATTTCATCAATCGGATCGTGTCTTTTCACCTTGACACATACTGAAATAGCCTTTATCCAAAACATGAAAGTTGTATTGGTATTTCTTAGCTTTCCAACACCCCTAGAATCACCTCGTTTGGACTTCGGTAGCCTGAGTTATGGTTGTTTACGCATAGTGCGGTTAACTAGCCCGAGTGTGAGATTCTGGTTCTGTAATTTGACATTTTGACTTAGATACACTACAAAATGGACTGAGTGGTCTTCATCAAAGTTGTAGGTATTTGTCTTAGCTTCAAAATGGTATAAATTTTACCTCAATCCGATAAACGTAGCCTCAGTTGTGTCCGTTACGCAAAACAACGTCAAATCTGTCTTTTGTTTCTTGACTCAAACTTCATTTCCGCACATGTTCCTAGCTTGATTTTGTACTTGTATGACTTGGAGCCTATGGAATGGCTATTTAAATTAGATGATTTTGTGTATGACTTTGGGATTGATTGAGGAAAAGAATGAAGTCATAAATGGTTGGAAAATAGGAAAATACAAAGGGCGTGCTGCCCAAATTTACGCTCGAAAAATAGGTCGATATACTTGTGACTTGAGTAAGGCTTGAGAGCGAATACCACGTGAACCATCTAGGATATTTACGTTTTCTTTGCCATTTCGACTCAAATAGCGATTTTAAAGTTTTACGAGTAAGCATAAGTTTTACAAATATTTTACTTATGTCCTTTGGTTTAAATGTACTCTTTTCACTACCAAAACCATATTTATACTTTGTACTAGTACGTATTCGAATTTTCTTTGAATCACTTACATCTTTGATAGTTGAAGCATAATGTGTTCTTTTGATTATATTAGGATTCCTTGGTGATTAAGGGTAATAACCGGAAGAACACTTTGGACGTTATTTTGCGTAAATAGGTGAGTGTTCCTTGTTTGTTATATTTTCATTGACTATGTGGCTTGTTCTTCATTATATGGCTTGTTATGAACGAATGACAACATGTTAAATGTTTTCAATGATTGCTTAAAATGAGTTTCTAGGCGAGTGTGTACTTTATCGCACTCGACCTAAATGAATGTGAAATTTTCAATGATTAAATAATTAAATGCTAGTTGCGCATGAATGTAAGCCGTTTGGCTGAACTGGGCCCTTGCCCTTCGTTGTCGGTCGACTCGAGCCAGAAGTGGACTCGATCAGGCGATTTGGTGACCCAGGGTGAACGTTTGGTATACTCGAGTATTACCTTGTTGTTGGGTGGAACCTGGCCAACTTCTAGAAGGGGGTGAATGAAATGAACGAACGAATGTCAATGCAAACGAGGGTTTTACTTACAAAAATGCATTTTTTAAATGATTGGAGGAATAAGGGGAATGACAGGAGAATGAATGAACGAACGAATGAATGAATGGCTCCCTGTGAGCCCGTATCCTTTTAATGAATGTGTTAGTATTGCTTTCCATTGTAAATGTTTCGTGAATTATTGATTATTGATGGTTAATGCATTGAACTTATTGTTTGATTATGTGTTCGGAACCTCACTGAGCTTTTAACTCATCCCTTTAGTTTTATTTTCCTTAACAGGGGAAGGCGAGCAAGGACGAGAGCTCGGTATAGACTAGCCTAGACTAGTTTCAAATTTTTGTAATGGTTCTCGCCCTACTTTTCGGCACGGGTTGGATGTATGAAGAATTGAGAACCTTTGTATATTCGGTGTTTGTACTCCCTTTTGAGATAGAAATGTATATAAGTTTCGCTTTAAGTTTTGGATTTTTTATTCCTGTGGTTTATTCCAGTTTTAAGTGAGGATTGAAGTGAACGACTGAGTCCCGGCGAGAGCTGGGCAGGCGGTCCGCTAAACCCTTTGGTTCGCCTTAGGGGGAGGTTGGGCCGTCACATAGGCGAGTGTGTTCTTATTCATACTTGTGCTCCTTGAACTTGAAGTAATTGACCCTGCTTTTGAACTTGTATGCTTTTATGTGTGGTTGTAGACCGGCTACTACTGTTCTGTAGCGGTTGAACTGAACCTCTCTGGTGGGGCATTGCATGTTGTGTTATCAAGCACCACCAGGGATGAAATTCTTGAACTGAACCTCTCTGGTGGGATATTGCCTGATGTGTTATCAAGCACCGCCATTCTTTTTACGAGGCATACCTGTTGTGTTATCAAGCACCACCAGGGATGAAATTCTTCAACTAAGACTCTCTGGTGAAGTATAGCTGTTGTGCTAGCTTGTTGTGTTGTCCAGCACCACTGAGGACAAATTCTTGAGAATTTCTGGTGAAGTACAGCCGTGTGCTAGCTTGTTGTGTTGTCCAGCACCACCAGGGGTAAATTTACGATCGGAGGCTTCGCTATGTCCTGAATTTGTTCCAAATATCTGGGACTTTGAGTCCAACTCAGGGCTAGTTGTTTGAATCGAGCCCTTTTGCATATTCTTTTGATTACTTGTTTAGCTATCTGTTGGCTCGTTGCTAAGTGATAAGTGGGATTGGAGTGATTCTTAGTACTTGACTGATTTTTGAGGACTATTTGGATCTGGTTAGTACGAGTTGGAATTCGAGGACGACATTCTTTTAAGGGGGGGAGTTTGTGACGCCCGAAAGAAGAAGAAAAGGATAAAATTTCTGGTGAAAAGTGAACAGTGAGAATCCGGCCGGAAATCCGGCCAGTTCTTGGCTGGATTGGAAGGGGTTTTGGAAAAAAATTTGAATTCGCCACAGCCTTGAATCCGGCCGGAAATCCGGCCAGATTCTGGCCGGATTGTGACGTGTCACCTCCGGCAGCCAATTTTGACTGACTGTTTTCCTTCATTCTTATTTTGTTTCTTGGCTGATATTTCTTCATTTCTTCCCCTTGCTTGGCCGGCCACTTTGAGAGGAAAAACCAAGAGAGTTTCCTCAACTTCAACTTCCATTTTTGCTCAAATCTTGAGATTTCACCGATGGTTTTGGAAACTACTGTGAGAACCCGTAAAACCCTCATTATTTTCCTAGGGTTTATTTCCCCTTAATTGCATGTTTTCTGCATTTTCTGGCTTAGAAATATTTTCTTAGTGGATTTTATGAGCAGTTATAGTTTTAAGATGATTTTTCTAGCATTGGTGAATTTTTAGAAAATTAAGAGCGTATTTTGGACGTGGGACCCACTAGTGCGAAAAGTTCGGAAAAATTCGGCCAATAAGGTTAAGTTTCGGATACTGTGAAAAATTTATCGGGTGTTAAGAGATAAGTAGTGTGTGTGAAGTGATTGATGTGAGAGAGAAAAGAAAGATAGGAATGCATTTAATGAGTGTGACAAGTGTCACAATCTCATTGGTTGGACTTTAAGAATTACTATTCAATTTCTTGACTTTTTTGACCCAAGGATTAAATATCAAAAAAATGCCCAAAAATCACCATTTTTCTTCTCTTGTTGGCCGGCTCTCTAAGCTCAAGAAGGAAGGAGAAACTCTTCAAGTTCTAGCTTCTACTTGGTGCAAATCAACCCAAAACATTTGCTTCCATCCATTTCATTCCATAAAATCCTATCTTCTAGTGCTAGTAAGGGTTGTAGTGAAGTTTGTTTGAAGCTCTAAGGTGTCCACAATCTCTCTTTCCCTTGTTTCTTGGTAAGTGATGCTACAACCTCTCCCCTATACCTAATGATGGTTATATTATGCTTAATGGTGGCATGAGTGAAGGAATATATGATTTGTTTCTTGATTTGGCTTGTTTTGGTGAAGTTTTTATTTTATTGGGAATTTTTCTGGTTTAATAGGATCTTGATGTTGGGGGCTTGTATGATGAATTGTAATGGTTGGAAATGACTCTAGTGGGTGTGAATTGTTGTTAAATGCAACCAATTTTGGAATTGGAATGAAATGTGCAAAGTTAGGGTTCATGAACCCCTATTCTGTCCGAAAATTTAGGTCATAGCTAGAGGCCGATTTGGACTTTGCTCAAAACATGAAAGTTGTAGGTATTGATGAGTTTAGTGTGCCTGCAAAATTTCAGGGCAATTGGACGAGTGTAGAGTGAGTTATGCCGTTTTTACTGTTGCTGTTTTTGGTGCACAGAATGTCCGAACTGCGATAGAAATTGCCTGTTTTGACTGGAATTGGTTTGGATTTTGAAGTTGGTGTCTTCTGATGAAATGTAGCTGAATGTCTTAGCTAACATATGCCTTTGGAATTTCGGCATTTGGACTTGTATGGACTGAGATATACCGATTACAGTTTTCTGTGTTTTGCAAACCTGTTTTGGGAATTCTGGTATAGTATTTCGTATATTTGACCTAGTTGTGTTAGGAACTGGATTGAGTGACCTTCTACATTGTTGTAGTTCTGTTTCTTGGCTTCGAAATGGTGGGTCTTACACCCCCATCCGATAATTGTAGTGAGAGTTGTGCCATTACCGCATTATGAGGTCAAATTCGGTTTTCATATCAAGGCCTTAGTTAAAGCCCTTTCTTAATTTCTGGTTTCCTCTATTGTTTGTAAATGTTTATGGAACCTTATTGGGGTCATGTTTGGCCTTGGTTTATGACTCGTTATCGAGTTTCATTGTATTTGTTTGCATGTTTTTAGGGCGTGACGGTGGTGCACAACGTTCTTTTGACTAAAGTGTTTGAAACCACATTGTGCTAGCTTGGTGAGTGTACTACTCACTTATGTGCTATTACATGGCTTTGATCTTTGTACTTGAGATGTTGAATGTTGATTGATCCAGGTGAGAGTGTACTTTATCACTTTCACATATTGTTCCGCATGTTATTGGAAAGTTATATGAAATGTTATATGAAATGAAATTCATATTATCCATGAGCTCAACCCCATTGGTTATTGATTGAATCGAGCCGGCGAGGGCTTGGTCGTGCCAATTAATGTGCCTTGGGGCAACATCACAGGGAATCTTGTAGTATGAGAGACTCTTGATTCCGGTTTACTCGAGTAATACCACAATGCATGCGTTTGGATTTCGGGCCCAGTTGAGGAATGTTAGGAGGAAGGGAATGGAAGTTAAGAGGAGTCTACGGTTGGTTACCTTTCAGACATTGACGGAGAGTCAATGAGACCTGATCAAGAATTTAAACGAGGAAAAGGGCTCTTGAGAGCCACCCGTATCCTTTTATCCTCATTATTAATGTGTGGCTTTATTTATTTTGGTAAATTGGACTGTTAAGCTTGATGTATCCATGAACTTGGTTGCTTGAGTTGTATTCTCACTGGGCAATTAGCTCACCCCGTTCCTTTTATTTTCCTTACAGGAATATGACTCTTTTGGAATGAATTTTGATAAATGGTTGCCAAATGAACTAGATGAATGACTCTTTTGTATTGTATATAAAATGGGACCCTAAATGTATCATTAGGGCCGTTTTCACTTTTGTTTTGGCAAACCATATATGTAGTGACTTTTGTATCACTTTTAAATGTCATTTTGGTTTGTAAAGGCTAAATGTTATGGGGTATATGTAATTCGATGTTTGGTTGGGTTCGGACGAGTCGGTTACTATTCATGGCCGACTCCGGATTTCATTTTCTTTTATTTTGGGTTATTTTGCCCTTTTGCCTTAATTGCGCGCGTTATAAGTTCCGGAACGTGAAAGATCGCTCTATACTGCACCGTTAGTCCTGGCGAGAGCTGGGCAGGCAGTCCGCTAACCTCTTTGGTTCGCCTTAGGGGAAAGTGGGGCTGTCACAACTACTCCATACAAGTGTGTACTAAGGAGGTTTAAAGCTATTGGTGGAGTTGTTTTGGAGGAGGAAGTACTAAGCTACCAATTTTCTTGAGGTTTAAAGGTATCTTGCTAAGAACCTCTTATCTACTTCAATTGGTTGTTAATTGGTGGATTAGAGATGCTAAATATGTTGTTTTATGGAAGATTTCATGGATTAAAGTAGAGCTTGATATTGTAATTGAGATTTGTTATGTATGTAAGTATACGTTCTAAGCTTGGGAAATGTTATTTCGTTTATTATTGAGGTGGTACCCTATGTTATTGGCTGTGAGTGATGTAATATATTTGAGAACTGTAGTGAGAGAGTAAGTCCCGGCGAGAGTTGGGCAGGCAGTCTGCCGAACCCTTTGGTTCGCCTTAGGGGGAGGTGGGGCTGTCACATAACCACTATGAAGTATTTTGGTGTATAAAGCTTTGTATCTTGGTTTGTACATTGATATACATTATAAGTTTGAATTGTCATGTTATTTACTTTTATGGATGTAAGTTAATTTCTCGAGGTACGAGTGAGTGGGTCCTGGCGAGAGATGGGCAGGCGACTCGCTAAACCCTAGGGTACGCCCTAGGGGGAGGTGGGGTCGTCACAATTTTGGAAATATTTTTTCTGATGAAATGTAGCTTTCAGAACCTAGTTTCCAATGCCACTAACCATTCTTTATTTGAGTTTGTATAGAGTGAGATATGGCCCGATTATTAAATTGCAGCAAAACTGGAAACTGGAAAGTTTCTTCCCTCTTGCTGGCCGAATGGTCAAACTTGTTTCGGAATGTTTTGTTTCGAAAACTTTGATGTCACTTACCTCTAAATTCGAAAAATTGTTTTATGGAACCTTATTTTAAACATTTGAGTTAATTGAGGTTGATTGTGTGGGACAAAACGTTTGAAAAGGAAAGAGAACCACGGACGGCAGATTTGCTTTGAAATTTTTCCAAACTTTGAATATTTTGTTAACTATCTTCCCACATGATTTTTTATGTGAAATTTGGTAGAGATATAGGTCACATATGGAAGATTTGGTGTACCAAATTTGGTGTATTTTCAATGCCATTTCGATGGCTAAATGATACTTCAAAGATAGCTTTTCAAATCTGGAAAATGACTGAACAGTTTGCAAAACGCGACCAACTTTGAACTCATGTATCTCGATACTCGAAACTCAAAATTTAGTTCTGTTTATTGTATTTGAAACTTTGTTTAGAACGCTTATTGTGTTACAAATTTCAAAGGCTGATTCACTTTCTGTGAATTATGCCGAATTTTCAAAGTTTGCTGAAAAACCAAGACTAGTTCAAACCTGTCTTCTTGGAACTGAAACTTTGGGCTGAATTATGAATGCCTTCTAGTTGGAATCATGGAAAAGTGTCTTCTGAGAACTTTTAGTACTCTGAATTTGGTTTCCAACGGTATAAAGTTTTCCATTTTTAGACTTACGAAACTCGAGATATGATTTTTCAAAGTTATGTCACTCTAAACTAGAAAATTTCTGTTTCAACCAAATTACTCCTTTAAGAACTTTCCACCTTCCTTTGTGATTGTTGGACTGTTTTAAGTTTGTTTTCATGGTTTAATACAAGGTCTCTTTGGAACTTTGAACTTTCATTTCAAATCTTGGTCTCCGAAGGTTAAACATCTCTTGATGCAATTACTTGGTCATATAACTTTCTTGGTTAATGGTACTTCTCTTCATACTTAAATTAGGGACTTCAACCCCTAATCTTATGGCCTTGATAATTTTACTAGAGTTGGCAATTATACAAGTATTTTAAAAGAATGATTTGAAAGGTTTCTTGTGAACTTAATTAGTAATGCCCGAAATGCTTTGTCCAAGCTTCCAAGTAAATATATCCATCTTTCTTGGTTTTCGTGCCAAAACTTAGAGATCTGTTTAATCTTCAATTTGGCGAATCCAGGACATGACTTGACTTGGATCAATGTATTCTTGGGTATTTTCAAATGCTACCATCATGGATTAAGTTATTAAGTGATATTTGCATTCGATTTGAACGCGTTATCTCTTAAGTGAGAGTAGCAGGAATACTACTAGACCTTGTCTGAATACCTAGGTGAATTGTAATTGTACATGTCTCAGGTGATCAAGAGGATCCTGAGGAACTCGTTTGATCTGGCCTTGCTCTTGTCTTACACTCTTGATTTCGGTGAGTGTTCCTTATGTGTTTAAGTGTTAAGTGCTACTTATAATTTGCTTCTATGAAATTTTTCACTGTTTAAGGCGAGTGTGTACTTTATCTCACTTGACCTACTAAAATGACAAATTTCTACCGTTTAATCGTGAATTTCTACCGTTTACCGATTTATTTGATTATTTGCACATGTTGTAAGCTCTTAGCTGAACTGGGCTTTGCCTTTGGTTACTAACCTGCTCGAACCAGGATTGGGCTCGGTCGGGTAGGTTGGAACCCTAGGCCACCGTATCGGTATACTCGAGTATTACCACTAGAGAAATAAGGTGATGCCAGATAACCGGGGTAATTATTGGGGTTATAAGGTACAGCTGACCGAAATAGTTCCACGTGAACACCGTATCCTTTTAATGTGTGTTTATTTCTGTAAAATGATAAATGTCTCATTTTAATGTGCCAATGTGAAATCTTGAACCGTACATGTGTTATGCTCAATTTACTTGATTTATTAGAACTGTTTAGGTGTTCTGGAACCTCACTGGGCTGTTTAGCTCATTCCACGCTTTTGTTTTCTTTAATACGGTTCAAGACCGAGAGTACTCACGAATAGTACTAAGTTGTTTTCTTTTGGAGACTTTAAGTTGTATTATAGCAGACGACTGTAGTACATATTCTTTTGAGTTGTATTAACCTTGAAGGTTAACTAATTGTGTTTTGGAGTTCTTTCAATGTATATTGAGAATATTTGAAGTATTTCTAGTTTTGAATTATGGATTGTAGTGAGCCCTGGCGAGAGCTGGGCAGGCGTTCCGCGGATGCCCTAGGGTTCACCCTTGGGAGAAGTGGGGGCGTCACAGCATCAACCTCTACCAAAACTCTGGCTACAGAAGGTCTGCGCAAGTCTCCAGTTGCTAAGTCCATTTTTAAAAAATGGCCCAACGCCGATGCTAGCTTCACCAGTTGACTCCTTGAGAAAAAATGGCAAAAGAAGTTCAGGGAATGAGGCCCATACAGGGACTATGGAGCTTTCCTGGTTGGCCCTAAAATCTAAAGTCCACTTGGAGATAACATGGCAGCGTTCCAGACAAACCATGTGAGATAGAACAACAATCGTGTGTAGTCATCCTCCAACACTGGCCTCAATAGGACATGTCTCGTATCCAAAAACCCTACTGGACAGTCTCCCTTTAACCTTAACGAAGGGATAAACTTCTTGATCAGTTCCATAGGAGTCCGACCATAAGCAAAGTTCCCCACCAGAGCAATGTGAAACGGTTCTGCTAGCAACATCATCCTACTCCTTCACATACGTAGTTGTAGACACCAAAATTTTAGCCTTTCTTTTTATTTATTCTAGGTGATTTTTGTTTATTTATTTATTTTATTTTTATTATTATTTCTTTGCTTAATTTATCTCATTCTCATTTTTGTTAAGAAAATTGTTTTTGTTAATTAATCCACTGAAAAACAAAGAAGATCATCAATCAAACACAAAAAAAATTAGCAGTTTTGTTTTATTTTTTAGTATTTGCCAATTTTATTCAATTTTACTTAAATTGTTATTTTTCGTTATTTTGTTTATTAATTAACTGGTTCATTTGGAAATGAAAGAAAAGGAAAAGAAAAAACAACAAAAATCAAACCAGGCTTGTTTCAAGTGAAAAAAAAGAAGAGCCCGGTTCCACTCATTTTATTTCTTGCTCTTCAAATTTCTGGTCACCTCACCATCCGAATCATCAAGGAATCTCAGTACAAAAAGCCATCTAATGGCTTAATAATCACCGAAAAATGCAGAAAAATATGCACCATTGATCCTAGGTTCTAGGAATATTCGGCGCCTATAAAAGGATAGCAAAGGGAGAGCCGAAATGAGGGGTTTTGAGAGTGATAAGAGGACGGCCGGGAAGGGTTTTGAGAGAGGAGAAGGAGAACAGCGTGAGAGAGATAGGGAGGATGGTTGGAAAGAAGTTGAGGAGAGTTGTGACGGCTGGACGAGAGGGAGAGCTCTAGATAGTTGGCGGCTGACTGAGAGGAAGGTGTGTGATAGCCCCACCTTCCCCTAAGGCGAACCAAAGGGGTTAGCGGACTGCCTGCCCAACTCTCGCCAGGACTAACGGGACAATTCAATACGGTTTAAAAGTTCCGGAACATACAAGCGCGCTTAGACAAGTCAAAATTACAAAATAAAAAAAAAATGAAAACGGAGTCGACCATGAATAGTAACCGACACGTCAAAATCCAACCAAGCATCAATCATACATATACATCTTGAAATTTAGCATTTACATACCAAAAAGACATACCCAAGTTGTCCAACAAGTTTATACAAGTACGGTTTGCAAATTACAACTCAACAGTTTTGGTTGGATCCAAAATGCACTTAGAGTTTGCTCAAAAAGAGCTATTCAAAATTTCATTTACATAAGCACAACTCGGCAACCAACATTCATGGACTTTCCAACAGTGTTTATATTCCTGTAAGGAAAACAAAAGGAACAAAGTGAGCTTACGCCCAGTGATATACTATCACTCAAGCAGCAAAGTTCATATAAGCAAGTATCAAGCTTCTCATTCCAATACATCAAAAGTAAGCAAAGGCACACATCAATAGTGTTGATAAAAGGATACGGGCGGCTCTTAAGAGCCCCTTATTCTTGATCGGACCTCATTGACCCTCCGTCAATGTTTAAGAGTAACCAACCGTAAGCTCCACTTTACGTCCATTCCTTCCACCCAACATACCCCTACCGGGCCCGAACTCCAAACAGTAGAAATTTGGTAATACTCGAGTATACCGGAATCAAGAGTCTCACTACTACAAGATTCCATATAACAGTCCCCATGGCTCGTCAACTTTCACGACCAAGCCCTCGCTGGCTCGATTCAATCGACTACCAATGGGGTTGAGCTCAGTAGTAACAGTAAAAGCCGTTGGGTCCTCGTCCAAACGACACCAAATCCAGTTTTTCATGTACATTTCAAGTACCACAGTGAAACCATAGACAGTCGTGTATAATACAAAAGGGGGTGAGGGCGATCAAGTACACCCTCACTTTAATCAGTTTCAACAGTGCAAATAAGCCTTCAAGGCATCAAGTTCCATATATAAAGCCACATTGTAAACAAACAAGTGAGTAGTATACTCACCAAGCAAGCAAATGATATTTCATAAACCTCGGCCCAAAGAGCGTCTTGGACCACCGTCACGTCCTAAAACATTCAAATAAGCACAATAAAACTCGATTATAGGTCATAAACCAATTCCAAATACTACCAAAATAGGGCTCCATAAGAATGTATAAGCACTAGAGTAAACCAGGGAAATCCGGAAATGGAATTAAGCTCTAAACCATAAAAACAGTTTTTGACATCATTTTACGGTTTTGGCACCATTGGCACTACGATTATCGGATGGAGGTGTAATACACACTGTTTCGAAGCTAAGAGGTAGGGTTACAATGTTGAAGAAGGCTACTCAGTCCAGTTTCTAGTGCAACAAGGTCAAAAATTCAATATACTCAACCAGAACCGCAAAAACAGGTTAACAAACCGTATTCTGGTTCAAACATCATAAGTCAGGCTACCTAAGTCCAAATCAAGTGATTCCAAAGCCAACCGAAATCTAAGACACCAGGATACATTTCTTCAGAAGGCATCAATAACCAAATCAGGAGAATTCCCAATCAAATTAACCAATTACCAAAGCTGATTACCAAGTTCGGGTAGAAACAGGGCAGCAGGGGTATTTCAGTCTTTTCATAAGCTAAGCTACTCCAATTGACCTGAAATTTTGCAGGAATCTCTAAAATATAATTCCCTACAACTTTTATGTTTTAATCCAAGGCTAATTCAGCCTCTAACTATGATCAACAGTGCCAGGCAGAATGAGGGGAAATGAAACCCTAACTTCCAAAATTCCTTTCCAAAGCAGAAATTTTCTGCAATTAACCACAATTTACACCTTCTAGCTTCATTCTAGATCAATTCCCATCATCATACAAAGCCACACCATATTACACATATGAAACAGAAAATTCATGAAATAATCAGAAAAATTCACCAATCTCAACCCAATTCAAGAAATCTTTCACCCAATCACACATTTAATCAACACAAATCATTACTTTGACATTATCAAGACCAAAGGAAGCATTCCCTAGCTACTCACCTTGAAATGCAAGAAAAGGAACAACTTGGGACCTTAATCCTCCAAACCGCTCCACTAATCACCTCACAACCACTCACTTAAGGAGTTTTATGGAGACAATACAAGAGTAAATGGTTGATTTGTTGGATTTGAGCAAGATTGAAGCATGAACTTGAAGAGCTTTTCCTTTCTTTTGCTTGGAGAGAGAGCCGGCTACACTAAGCTTGAAATGAAGATGATTTTGGTAATTTTTTGGTTTATTTGGTCAATTGGTAAAAAGGTGAATAGTAGTCAAAATGCAAGATTTAATCATATGGTGACACTTGTCACCCTATTTAATCCATGCATATCACTTTGTTTTCTCTCACACCAAGCCACTTGGTAACCTCTAATTATCTCTTAGCACCCGGTAAATTAAACCCAGTATCCAAAACTTAACCTAACTGACCGAATTTTTCTGAACTTTTTGCACTAGCGGGTCCCACGTCCGGTATACACTCTTAATTTCTTAAAAACTAAACGATACTAGAAAAATCACCTAAAAACTATATTTACTCATAAAATTATCTAGAAATTTTCCTAATAAAAAAAATGGAGAAAAACATGCCATTGAATATAATAAAACCTAGAAAATGGGAAAATTATGGGTTCTCACAAGGTGACGGCCAAGAAAAAATGAGGGAGAGAGATTGTTGAGCGAGGGAGTGAACGGAGAGTGAGAGATAAGGAGGCTGTGGCGGAGGATAAAGCTGGAAGAAGAATTTTTTCTGGGCAAAGAAACCAAATAAGGAGAAGCGGCTGCGGGAGAGAAGGAGAACAAATCCTTCATCTTCAGGTCACATTAAAGCTTTGGTTAAAAGCTAAAGGTAACGTTTCCTCACTCCGGAGCTGCTTATGAGTTGTTGGGCTATGTTAGAATGCTGAAAGTTTTTGCCTTTTACACCTGTTTTCGTCCTTCATGCGGGTCTCATTTGCAAATCTGGTTGGAGCAGAAATCCGTGAGTCTAGTTGGGTTTAGGGAAAGAAAAAGGGGTGTAATCCATGGGTATGTTAAACAAGGTTTCTCTTTGTTTGTCATCCTGATTAAGTTTTGCTGATTCTTGATGAAATTCCATTAGGTTTTCCGTTGTTTTGCTGCTCTTTCGGCTTACGGTTAATGCATGGTTTTGGTCTGGATTTGGAAGGACAGAGACTTGTATCTTTTATGGGGGTATATGATGAATCCATGGGGTTTTAGTTTGATGTTTTTGGCTGATTTTTGTGTGCTTGGACAAGCAAATCCAGAAAGAATGGCCTCCAATTGTGGGCAGATCGGATTGATGTTTTCCTTCTAACTGTTTACGCGTGGTAGTGCTTTATCGCTATTTTTCTTGCTGTTTTCCCTTCCATTTCATTCTTAGTACCTTGTTTGTTTGTCTTGGTTAGGCTTTAGAATGTTTTTCTTGAAGTTCTGAGTTTGGGGGCAGTAGATGTCTATACCTCCTCACGCTATTGCCGCACGTCGGTTGGGGTGTGGGCGAATCCGTATCATTGCCTTGTTGCATTTCATGTTTCAGGAGCCTTATTGAATCTTCCCTCTCCCCTTTGTCCCAAGTTCTTGTGCTGGAGTGAGTTTAGGACCTGTATTGAGTCCTTTCTAGGTCATGACATTGGAGCTCAAAGGAGCCAAGAGTCCCCTCGATCATACAGCAGCTGTGCGAACAGATTTCTTTCTTCGCTTGGGTTCCTGAAGTTTGTTTTGGTTTGCTTAACTTTTAGGATTTGTTTGCTATTCCTGGGCTGCATTGGTCTTTTCTCTTACTTTGGGTGTAGCATGGTGTAGTGGGTGCGTAATGGACATGGATTCCTTTGCAAAAGAAAATTCCTTTCAAACCAGAAACTAGCAAGGGAATTGTGGTTTTGATGTTCCACATTTCTTTCTCTCATATCCTGTCGAGTAAAGCTGTAATGTCTTTGATTTGTGGTTTGGATTCGTTTACCTACCTCATTGAAATGATTTGATTGTGTATGAATCACCTTGCTCATGATAAAATGAATAGCACTAATCTTGTTTGCTTGAATCAGAAATTGAGAAAGTTGTAGCAGCTTTTGTTCTTCAAATGTTAGCATGTTTTCTAGTTATTGCATTTTGTGTCCTGAAGCCTGTTAGATTGTTCTCTACCTTTGTTGTAAATCTCTGCACTTTGTGTTTGAATGGGTGAAGATGCTTTTCAGTTTTTGGCATGAATGTTTGTCTCGGCCGAATGAGTAAAAGTTGCAGAAGAATAGCTCCAGTTTGCAGAATGTTTCTTCGTAGTATTTGCATGAAACTTCGCATGAAATTCTTCCAATTATTTGCATTGTTAAGGGATGTTCAGCCGTGTTTAATTGGAGTAATTTCAAAGCTGTCGTATGAATCTGCTTTGCTGAAATTACGAAACCTTGTGCATGAAAATTATGCAGCAGAACCTTGCCGAGAGCTTCATCTGTTTGTGAAACTTTGTTGCAGAATGTTTCTCACGTCATTTTGCATGAAGATTGCATGAAAGAACTTTTAAATTTTGCTTCTTAACCCCCTAAGCTTCACTTTGTTTCGCTATAGTCCAAACAATTGGAAAAATCAATCAAATTGACCCCTCAAATTTCTTTAGTTTCTGCAATCAAGTCACTACTTGTTTTAATTTTTACATGGGTTGTTCACCTTCCTTTAAATGCCTTGGATTGATTCAATTTCATGCTCATCCCCATTTCATGTGATTATTTCTTGGTTAAAGTGATGCCTTGACTCTTTTATTATTTTGGAGGGTAAATAAGTGATTTCGCTCTATTAGGGCTCCATCTCCAGGGAGGTACACTCTATCCCTTATTTTTTGACTTTATTTGACCCTACGTGCCCTATGTGACTTTACATGTTTGATTGTATGCCTCTTGAATGTTATTTTTTTATTCATTTCATTTATTTATTTATTTGCTTTATTGGCTTTGTATATTTATTTTAGTTCAATTTGATTATTTGAAAGGCAATTTAATGCCAAGGTTGTAATAGTTAGGTTATTATTTTATTTATTTATTTCTTTTCCCCCTTAGATTGTAGTAGGACCTCCCCAAGTGTAATAGATAGGGCCCCCCAAGTGTAATAGATAGGGCTTTTGTGCTATGTGTTTGTGTGTGCCTATATGCCTATGTGTTTAATTGCTTTCCTTAGGTTTCTGCATCTAGATGAGCATGCTTATGTGATACGTGCTATGTGCTATGTGCTTTTGTATGTCTATTTTGCTTTAGTATTACATCTGATTATGTGGATGAATACACGTCACCGTGGCTAGTCCAATGCTAGTCATGGTCTTCACCTCGCCCTCACAAGTCCAATGCTTGCGAGAGAGCCTTAGTAGAGGGCTAGTCCAACGCTAGACCCTTAGGAGCCCTGCTAACGCTAGATCATATTTGTATGACTACATTACATTTTCATGCATTTTTTTTACTTTCTAGGGCTTTTTATCACTTTTGCATGACATTCCCCCTTATACATATACCCCTTACCCCCCCTATATGTATATCACTTATCCCATATTTTCCCTTATATGTATATTCCTTACGCCTATGTGTGCTACATAACATTAGATTTGCATTTCATTTAAGAATTAAAATTAGGATAGGATAATACATTTGCTTGATTAGATTAGGGATAACCCCTTGAATATGGGATATGGATGAGTTTGGCTTTCTAGCCTTAGCACGCTCGTATTCCGTCTATTAAAAGGGAAAATTGAGTCACGAATATTAGTCCCCCGTACCCGACATGATGCATTCCTTTTGGACATGTATATTTATATAATTATGATTATTTTTATTATTTTCCTTTTCTTAGAGTCTCATATTTTTGCAATATTCGTGACTTCTTCAAAAAAAAAATCTTCATTAGGCATCACAATTAATGTGAGTGGCACCAATTGGGCTTTGAAGAGAAATTTCGCCCTCCCCAACACTCTCTTAGGTTTAGGGCTTGCATTCATATAGTGCATCCAAATATGATAAATCTTAAGGGTAAAATAAGAGAATTTTTGACTAAATCACGCAACTAGCCTTGGCTAGGTCGAAAGGGTGCCTTAGATTTTTATCCTTGCCTTCCCTTTCTTCAAATGTGACTCCCGAACACTTTCTCTGATTTTCGTAGACTTAGGGGTCATTTAAAAAGGGTTTTCCATAATTTTATCTAAAAATTCATTTTAGGTGACTTGGTACACCTTAACTCTATACCAAGTGGCGACTCCGATTTTTATCTCAAAAACCCTTTTTTAAACTATAATTTGGGCCCAAATCGTCGCACTTTCAAACCCCATTTAGGCCCTTTTTCTTTATTCATTTTTTCCAAAAATCAAAAATTCATTTTTCTAAACTCTTTATTTATTTTAAAAAAAGGGGGCGCGACAGTTGGTGACTCCACTGGGGACTTAGAGAGTCCGAGCATTTGATTTAGTCGATTCTTTTCTTCTTTTAACCTTCTTATATATTACATTTGGATGTTTAGGATTGCATTTTTTTTCCTTTTTTTAGGATTTTTGCATTTCGCGCGTATCAACTTGTCGCGCCCCACTTTTTGATGAATGTGGTGTGTGAGTGTGTGTGAACGTGTGCAAAATGAAAATAAAGGCCATGGGACTTAATAATGCGACGATTTGGCCAAACGAAGTTCAAAAAAGGGTTTTTTTAAGAACAAAATCAGAGTCGCCACTTGGTATAGAGTTAAGGTGTACCAAGTCACCTAAAAAAAATGAATTTTTCAAAGGAAAATGTAGAAAACCCTTTTTTAAACGACTCCTAGTCTACGCAAATCAAAGAAAAAGGTTCGGGGGTCACATTTGACGAAGGGGAAGGCAAGGATAAAAATCCAAGGCACCCCTTCGACCTAGCCAAGGCTAGTTGCGTGATTTAGCCCCACCTTTTCCTAATTTTTCTACCCAAGGTATGTATCGCATGTTGGATATGACTATATGAATGCAAAAACCTAGACCTAGGGGACATGGGGGAAATTTCTCTTCAAAGGTTGAGTGGTGCCAATCACATTAATTGTGAAGCCCAATAATGATCCTTTGGAGAGGTCACACATAAATCTAAATGACGTACAAATGAGTGGAATGCATGCCATGTGAAAATGTGCGTTTGTGTGAAGTGAGAAAAATGATAAAAATAATAGGATGTAAGTGGAGGTGTGCAAATGAAGATAAAAAGTGTTCGTGTGCAAGTGAAGGGATATAAAGGTGCACGTGTGCAAATGAAAGTGTAAAGTGTGAGTAGTTAAGTGAAAACGTCCAAAAGTAGTGTGAAGTGAGAATGTAGAAAAAGAGATAGAATATAAAGTAAGTGTATGTGATAGTGAATGAAAAATGCATGAATCCTATAGGAATGCATCAAGATGGGAACGGGGAGTCCTAACTTTGTGACTTAATTTTCCCTTTGATTAGAAGGGGGAACTAGCGTGCTAAGGCTATCGAGTAGCCACACTCGCTCGTTTCCCTTATCAGAAGGGGACTCTTCAGGCAAATGTACCCTAACTAGCATGAGATGCAAGACCTAAAGTGAGGGGAAAGGGGAATCGAGGAGCATGCCAGATGATAAAACTAAGGAAAAATGCATGATATGTAGTGAACAGGCAAATAATGCATTAATGAAAAACAAAGGAAAAAATCCTATTGGGTCTAGCGTTGGACCAGCCCTTTCTATGGATTCCTACTAGCGTTGGACTAGTGGAAACGTACATTCATCCATCACATTCATTCATAGCTATGGAAAGCGAGTAGACATGCCAAACACTTATAAACACATAGCACATAACATTTAGCATGCTCGACTAGATGCAAGGCCCTAACAAAGCATTAACACGTAGTAATTAAACATGCAAGACTCATAAGATAATTAAAGTCCTAACTATTACATTTGCTAGCTAGGCACATGACTTCGATAGTCTTCATTGAATGCTCCTCCAAACCCTATCTATTACAAGCCAAGAGGTGTACACATACCCCATAAAGAATAACTTAAATGAAAAGCAAAAGTAAATGACATAAATAAAAGAAATTAAAGAAAGGCTAGGAAAGCAAAGTAGACATGTATTTCACTTAGCACGTTGGAGCACATAGGAGAGACACAAAAAGATAAAAGAAATTATACCTCCCTTGAAATGAAGCTCTAATGGAGTGAAATCAACTTATTTATCCTCCAAAATAATAAAAGCATCAAGGCATCACTTTAATCAAGAAAATAATCACAAAAGATAAAAATGAATCATGAAATTAAATTAATTAAATCATATAAACAATCTACATTCGAGAAATTAAAACAATGAAGGACTTGATTGCGACAATTAACAAAGCTTTGGGGTCAAAATTTAAAGAAAAATAAAGTTCAGGGACTCATTTGCAATTAAAGTAAGGACCAATTCGAAAGCAGTTGAAAATATCCAGGGCCACAGTGAAAGTATCCGAAAGTTAGGGGGCTGGAATGAAATTTCATCATCAGACTTCTTGACTCAACAGGCCATTGGGCCATTTTATTCATCTCTTGGGCCAAAACCTTCTTAAGCCCATTTCAAAAATCAAGGCAAATGGAATGGGCCAGCCTATTATTTATGATCAAACAAACCAGTGGGCTTCCATCCTCTAATCCAAACCCAAAAAACCCAAAATAAGAAGATTAAACCCACTCCCCTAAACCCAAGTAGAAATAACCTTTTAACCCAAAACACCTTTTCACAAGCACCTAACATGATGAAATCAACAAAAATTATTAAGCCACAATTATGACCTAAAATAAAAAATTAATCTATCCACAAAGTCACATAAAATATGCAAACAGAGAATTAAACTTAAAAGGACAGAATTAGTTCAATTATGCCAAGTTTTGGGCCATAGCAGAATAAGGGAAAATGTGAGGGGTTAATTAAAATATCAGAAATCATTGTGCATCTTGGCCGAAGCTCTTTTGCAGCTTTCTTTTCATTTCTTTCTTCTGTAACTCACCCCAGGAACCACACGGCACAGATTCGAAGTAAACAAGCCACTTTAGCAAATTCAAACCCCCCCTTGATCAACACAACCCAGTGATGCGTATTAAACCATTGCAGGTCAAAAGGACAACAGCGGCCCTTTAGCCTAACCATCAGCTATCATGTTTTAACAAGCATTGAAATGGCCGAATGTTATGCAAAAACAGAAATCGATTCATTCTTGAAACTGAAGTCTTGGTTGGACATTTCATCGAGCAACCAACAGACATTAAGAAATTCCCCCAAATGTTGCTCAATTGAAGTTATAATCAGCCCAGAAATTTACAGCAAACCCACAAGAAACCAATTTAATCAACATACAGAAAATGTCCATGAACAATCGACGCGAAAATTGAGATGCCAACCTTACAGCAAATATACTTTGACAGGAGAGTGAAACATAAATGAAAAGGTTACCTTACTGTACTGTGGCCTCTCACGGTGAAGCCTTGCAAGCAGTGATGACCGATTCCGGCAGCGGTAATTTCGACTCTCGGGCAGGCAGCTGGATGGCGCTGGTGGTGGTTGACATGAGCGGCGTTGGTTCCTGGCATGAGGGTACCGGGGATGGCAACAGGGGAGGAAAGCGGGGAAAGTGCTGCTGCTGCCATCGCTTTCTTTCTTGTTTCCCCTTTGCTCTGTTTTTCTTCTTCTTATTGCAGCCGAAGCTCCCTCTCCCCAAACACATCTCCTTGGTGAAGATCCGCTGATGGCGGTGGCCATGGGCGAGAAGTTGATATTGGGAACGAAATTGGCGGCGGCGCTGTTGGAGAGATGGACGCCGACGAGGGAGTCTTGATTGAAAATTTTCTAGTCTTCCTTCGTTTGGCTTACTCTCTGGCTCCATCTCTCATTTAATTCCCAGATTTTTCTGCTCTTGCTCTCTTTTCCTTTTTGCCGAAACCCCTTCCCCTATTTTTTCTTTGGTTGCTGCCTGCCGAAGCTTCTTCCTCTGCTTTTCTTTTGTTCCTCAGCCCTCAAGAGCTCCTCCTATCTTTGTTCATTTCTTTCCTCTTTCATCAGACCAAGCCTTCTGTTTTTCTTTTCCGTTTTCTTTTGTTTCTTTTTGTTGTTTTCACTCTCTCTCGCTCGTCTTTCTCTACCCCAAAAACTCCCCCAACTTCAGATTTTTCCTCTGTTCTTGCCCTCTGTTTTTTCCTAGCCTCCCTTTTTCTTAGTCTTTTTTCGGCTCCTCTATCCTTGTCCGCTGCCCCTCTGTTTTTCAGCCTCAAAACCCCCAAAGCCTTTTTCAATCTTTTCCCTTTTTAGTCGTAGCTCTCCCCTCAAGCTCTCATTTCTCCGTTTTTCTCCCATCCGTGGCCTCTTTTCTTTTTTTCTCTTCCAATTCTCAAACCTCCCTTCTAAGCTAAACAAGTGTCCTCCTAAATGTTGTGTTGTCAATTAAACAAAAGGGACACTTGTCCCTCAAATTCCTTAACCACTTGTCCCATGATTGTTTTGTACACTTGTTCAACATGCACACTTCCACCTATTTTTGCCATTTTCATTCTTTTCCTTTCATTTTTCATTTTTCATCATTTTTCACTTTTTCCTTCTTTTCCTTTTTTTTTCATTTTCAAGAAATTCTATGCTAAAAACTTAAAAATAATAATAACACAAAAAACTAAAAAACTAAAAACTAAAAAGTGAAAAAAACGAGCACAGACTAAAAAATAATTAGTAAATGAAATTACACCAAAATTTGGTGTCTACAGTTTGCCCCTCTTTGTCTGAGTTTTGGAAAAACTTGAGACAAAGAAGTAGACACCAAATGCTTACCTGTGTTATTCGGCTACGAGCGTCTCGAACGATGGATGTTTTAGAAATGGGGACTGACCCCTTTGACAAAAATTTAAAATGGGATTGATCCAAACAGAAAATTTAAAATCGGGATTGACCCGAACAGAAATTTAAAACGGGGATAGACCCGGACAGAAACGTAAAATTGGGATAGACCCACGGGATAGACCCGAACAGAAATTTAAAATTGGGATAGACCCACGGGATAGACCCGGACAGAAATTTAAATGGGATAGACCCAGACAAGAATGTAAATGGGATAGACCCACGGGATAGACCCGAACAGAAATCTAAAATTGGGATAGACCCAAGGGATTAACCCGGACAGAAATTTAAAATTGGGATAGACCCACGGGATAGACCCGAACAGAAATTTAAATGGGATGAATTGAAGTGAGATGGAGTATTGGTGGGGTTGACCCATGTTTATTGGTGATGCAAATGAAAGAAGCGAAATGAAGTGTTAATGGGACTGATCCACGTTCCAGTGGCTGTGAAAATGAAATGTCTCGACAATCGGACAGTGGGATCAAACCCGAGCCTGCCGTGATGAACTTGATTTGATTTTTGGATTTTTGGATTTTTGGATTTTTGGATTTTTTTGATTTTTTGATTTTTTGATTTTTTTTTAAGGGAACCTTTTCAAAATTTGCCCCAGTATGATGAATTGGTCAGTGAGACGACATCTGAGCCTGACGGGGTGTGGACGGTCAGCGGGATAAAACCCGGTCCTGCCGAGATTGGCGGGATAAAACCCGGTCCCAATGTGATAAAAGCGGTCAGCGGGATTATACCCAGTCCTGCCGAGATTGGCGGGATAAAACCCGGTCCCAATTTGATAAAAACGGTCAGCGGGATTATACCCGGTCCTGCCGCGATTGGCGGGATAAAACCCGGTCCCGCAGTCACGGATTATACCGGATCGGTGATATGGTCCGCGGATTAAAACCCGGTCCCAATTTGATAAAAAGCGGTCAGCGGGATTATACCCGGTCCTGCCAGATTGGCGGGATGAAACAATTGATAAAAAATCGGTCAGCTACCCGGTCTGCCGAGATTGGCGGGATGAAACCCGGTCCCAATTTGATAAAAGCGGTCAGCGGGATTATACCCGGTCCTGCCGAGATTGGCGGGATGAAACCCGGTCCCAATTTGATAAAAAGCGGTCAGCGGGATTATACCCGGTCCTGCCAAGATCGGAGGGATAAAACCCATGCCCAACGCGAATAAAAGCGGTCAAGAAATTGAATTTGATTTGTCTAGAAACAAGCAATTAAATTTGATTTTCCAAGAAACAAGAATTTGAACTTGATTTTTGATTTTTTTTTGAATTTTTCCCTTCCCTTCGGATTTTTCCGAGAGAATTTTTCAACAAAATTTGCCCCAGTGTCGGGTCCATTTTTCCTCCTTCTTCTTGCTTCTCTTTGCAGTATCGGCCTTCCGCCTTACTGGATGCTTTTCGTCATTTTGAATCATGAATACCTGCACAGGGGTCTTAACAAAGCATGACATGCACTTAAATTTCATGAAAAGAGCAACGTGATTGATTCGAAAATGTATCATTTTGACTTTTGGACGAAATCCTCAAATGTATTGTGGAAAATTTTGCCCCAGTGTGGGCTTATTTTATGAAATCTCATGAACAAAAATTTGCCCCAATGTGGGCTTCTTTTACAAAATCCCTCCAATGAAAACTTGCCCCAGTGTGGGCACATCTAATTGCAAAAATGTGTTTGGATGAAGCTTCATTTATTTGAACAAAGTAAGGAACTGTGTTTCCTATACAATGTGAAGAAATCTAAAATGTCTTGCTTAAACTCATACAGAAAATTTCGTGATGAATTTCTCAAAATAATGCCCAATTACAAAAGATTTCTTCCTCACTTTAGCATCGATGCTTTGGGTAATGGGTCACCATTTCCTGTTAGCTCAATCTTTCAGGATCACCGAGTGGGTATTATTTCTGCTTTTGAAATGGCTAAGGAAAATGAGAAATCAAGATTTGTCTTATTTTGTGCCCCAATTGTATGTAATCCATTCAATATCACATCTTAGTGAAAGCAAAGAGTTTGTCACCCTTATTTCTTAAGAAAACTTAGTCAACGTATAAGCTTTGTAGGTTTGCAACAAAATGGGTAGAAGCGATAGCTAAACCTGTGAAAACTGGTTATACCCCTATGATCACGAATGATTGATGGATTTCTTATGAGCATAATCCTCACTTTGGATTGTCATGAAGGAACAAGTCAACTATGGACTTTATTAACTTGTAATGTGGCTTGAAAACGACAGCTAAAGAAATAATTTCCAAAGGATATTGCACCGAAGATCACATTTTTCAACACTGCCCTCATCTGGACTCCAGATTCTTGGACTTTGTTTAACTTTTTATCATCACCCAACAGGGTCTTTCAGCATTAAATCTTTTTTGCACCTTTCTTTTGCATTCATTTCGCTCATTTTTCTTTTCTTTTTCCCCCTTCGCGGGGTTTCACATGAAGAGCAGTGTCAACCTCACACCTAATCAATTCAGAATACAGCAAAAATTTTCGACATCAGAGATTTCCTTGACAAGGCCATTGCAAAGAATAGAAGTCAGGGCTTTCGGCTTTTGTAATGGGGTCAGGTGGGGTGTTTAGAAAAGTTAAGGCTTGAAGGCAGATTTCAAGAGTGGTTTGAAGAATCTGAGATCGCATTGTTGCGTCAACCCTATTTTAGGGTTAAATCAGAATTTGCCCTCAACCTATGAATTGAGGCTTTTTCACTTTCATTTTCTTTCTTTTTTTTGATTTTTCGGCTTTCTGCCATTCTTTGAAATTTGCCCCCAATTTATTTTTTAAACTGAGGTTCTCTTTTCTTCTTTTGTTTTTGTTTTTGTCGCCTTTCACTTTTTCACTTCTTGAAATTTTCTTTTTTCAACTCAAACTTGCCCCAGTGTGGGGTTTGCGATTCTCAGGGGTTGCCAAACGAAATATTTTATTCTGAAGGCTCAAAAGGGATAACTAGGGATAGAATGTTTGAATGGAAAAGAAGATGGCCTGACTTGTATTCCGTTCCTTACAATAACTCTGAAAGGAAACTTTCATTAATGCGAAATTTCTGGCATGTATCTGAATTAATTGACTGAGGAAGACCCTTGTTCATCCATACTTGTGAAACATAGGCGATCCACGCGGACAAAACTCTTCTTTTTTTCCTTTAAAATTGGAACCCAAGTGGAATCAAATTTCCCCAACTTGCGGTTCTCTTTCCTATTTTAGCATTTTTGCTTTTCCCCTCCTTATTCTAGCATTTTTGCTTTTCCCCTTTTGGAAAATTCTCCAATCTCCCTCCCCAATGTGGGGTACGATCGTGAGTGCTTTGAAAAGAACCACCAATTTTAGTTCAAATGAGGATGCAAGGGATGATCAGTGTTTAGGTTGTAGAAACGACGGCCAAAGCATCTTTCTTACACCTCATGACAACCAAAGTAACGAAATGGTCCTTGAGAACCCATTCTCTTTTGAAAATTTTTCCATTGTAGGGTAGTGATCATTAGGGCTCTTATTTGAAACGAAATTATTCTTTCAAAGGCTCAAAGGGGAGAGCAAATGATAAAATGTGTATAGGTAGAGAAACGAATGCTCAAAGTATCATTCTAAATTTTCAAAATAAACAAGAATGATGCACATTTTTGCTTTCACTTAGATGTGATTGAATCGGATTAGACACCGCGGATATTTTCAAGCAAAAGTTGCCCCAATTTATCAATCAATGTGACTGACTTTATTTTGGGATTAAGTGCAGGAGAAAAGGTATCTCATGGGCCTTCTGAATGACCTCTTTCAATTTTTGAGCACTCTTATTGTGTAGCTCGGATCACCAATCTGGTGTATACATTTGTGAGTTTTCAGGCCAAAGGTTGAAAAATCTCAATTTGAGCTTATTTCTTAAAATTCACCATGAAATCTCTTAATGAGCTCAATAAAGAATGAAATGTACATGAATATACACAAAACAATAATTGTCCAAAAACTTTTTTGCTGAAAAAGTTTGAAACAAAATTTCTCGTTCAATTATGATACAAATGAGAATAGAAAGCTTCTAAAGAGCTCCACATATATATCCCTTTTGTCTCCTTCTCTTTTGACAAAAAAATATATTAACAAGTCAAATATACAGAATCTTCCTTGAAAGCAATTATGAAATCTCTTAGAAGCTCTTAACCTAGAGCTTTCAGATGGATTATTTATGTTTTCATTGTAGGAGCTGCCCAAGAATCACACAATACTTGCAATTTTGACACTTTATTAGATCAGAAGTGTCATCAGATATAAAAAAATATTTTCCCTTTATTGGAGTATTTTACGGATGCAGGGGGAGGGGGGAAAACAAAAGAAAAATACCCTGAGTTAGTAAGTAAGAATATAAAATCGATATGCATGTCCTATGGGGGAACCCTTTTATGCCAAGGGTAGGCCTAGCATGAAAATGCAATCCTCTAGGGTAGGCACTATACCATACCTGACGGATCTGATCAACTCATTGAGTGAAAAATAATTTTGAAAAATTTGGTCAATTGGAGTGACGAGAGACACTTTGTCAAAATGAGGTCAACGTCCGAATGGATTGATCACTTTTGATCGATACAAGAACTTGCAAAAACGCACGGGTTTGACCTTGACGAACTTCCTATCGAAGAGATTGGAATTCGTTTTGACAACTTTTCTCAATGAAGCACGGGTCAAAACTCCAACTGATCAAATGGCTGGATGCAATGGATGTTTTTCTCAAAATCGACTAGGTTTTCCATTTCGAAATTCGACATTGAAACCCTAATTGGTCAAATGAAATTGACAATTTATTAAAAATCGACCGGATTACCCTCAAAAGGGAAACAGGTCAAATGAATTGAATGAAATTTAATTTATCCAAAATTAATCAGATCACCCTAAAAGGGTAAATTGATCAAATAGATTGAACGAAACTTGATTTATTCAAAATCGGCTCGGTTGCCCTAAAAATGGGTAAATTGGCCAAATGAATGATTTATTCAAAAATCGGCCGAATGACCCTAAAAAGGGTAAATTGGTCAAATGAATTGACGATTTATTCAAAAATCGACCAGGTGACCCTAAAAGGGTAAATTGGTCAAATGAATTGATGATTTATTGAATGAATTGGCAAAATGGATTGGTTGAATTGTCCGGCCATTGGTTATTTCAAAATTATTGAGGTGCATTAGTCTATGACCTTCTAAAAATCAAATTTTGGCCTCAATTTATTTATCGTCTCAATAGGAGGAATCATTTGTGAATTTCTTCAAATTAATGTCCTTCACGCAAGGGATTTTTACCAATTTTTGATAAAATGGCCAAAAAGTGATTATTAGACGCTCATATTCCAAAGATCACTCTATGAAGACGATCGGATCCTACCTTACCTTGTGCAATACCCCTTTGGATGGTACAAAATGTAAACGTGCAAGTCTCCTTGGATTAAGTATCTGAGACATGAGGTGGTTTATTCCTAGCACAGGATCGCCTAAATGGCATTCCCTTTCTAGGGTTTATGCATGATGCCATTTTATTAAAGCAGTAAAACATGCAATTTGAAATGAAATCATGACCTAAAAGGACCTTTTATACGCCAAGGTAGGCTTAGAATGCTATGCATTTATTAATCTATGAATGCAATATACCAAAATCTTTAAACGTGCAATAACCTATCTACGAGGGCAGGTTCTAAAAGAAGGTCATGCCAGACCTCTTATTTGCTAGGGTTTGTGAATGCAATGGGACACAAAACCAAGAAAAGTTAGTTCAGCCAGATAAATACACATAACACATTGTAGCAACAAAATCAATACAAAGAAATAAAGCAATAAAAGGGAAAGAGGGGTTGGATCCCTCCCCTCGTGAATCGTGTCCCTAATAGGGTAAGGCAGACTCTACCTTAGGTAAACTATCATGGATGCATGAGGTATCGGCTCACTAATGCAGCTAGACTTGATAAGCTCAGGTCCCCGAGCCTTCAGACTTAGAAACCAAGGGTCATCAATCCCAAGGTTCTTTGTCGGTGGCTCGAGCGATTCCCCAAACACCGCTACGCACACATCGTGTCGCGGCTACGTGTTATGAGTGAATCTATCAAAAATCCTCAACCTTCCACTAAAAGCTAAGGGCTATGAACCCAAGCTTAAAATGGAAAATTGAGTGACCCATTGGATCATGCTACGCACACATCGTGTCGCGATCACAAGTCCAAGTGAGTCGCCTAAAATCCTAATAGGGTGGAGTGGCGTGACAAGCCACTAAAAGGAAAAATAAAGAAGGGATAAATATAAAGCGTATGCACGTATGCTAGTGCTCATTTGGAGGGGAGGGATCAAGAACCAATGCGAGGCTCTAGGGTATGTTCCCCCACCCAAATGCAATGCAAAGCGCTACATGAAACAAGTAAAATATACATCCAATCAACCAATCATACATACGTGAGCGAGGGAGTAGTTTGATACGCATACGAGGACAAAAAGCCCTAAAATGAGAAATGCAACCCTAATATCCACATGCTATACATAAAAGGGGTAGAAAAAGGAAAAGAATGGCTAAATCAAATGCTTGGACCCACTTAGGAAGTCCCCAGTGGAGTCGCCAACTGTCGCGCCCCACTTTTTGATGAATGTGGTGTGTGAGTGTGTGTGAACGTGTGCAAAATGAAAATAAAGGCCATGGGACTTAATAATGCGACGATTTGGCCAAACGAAGTTCAAAAAAGGGTTTTTTTAAGAACAAAATCAGAGTCGCCACTTGGTATAGAGTTAAGGTGTACCAAGTCACCTAAAAAAAATGAATTTTTCAAAGGAAAATGTAGAAAACCCTTTTTTAAACGACTCCTAGTCTACGCAAATCAAAGAAAAAGGTTCGGGGGTCACATTTGACGAAGGGGAAGGCAAGGATAAAAATCCAAGGCACCCCTTCGACCTAGCCAAGGCTAGTTGCGTGATTTAGCCCCACCTTTCCTAATTTTTCTACCCAAGGTATGTATCGCATGTTGGATATGACTATATGAATGCAAAAACCTAGACCTAGGGGACATGGGGGAAATTTCTCTTCAAAGGTTGAGTGGTGCCAATCACATTAATTGTGAAGCCCAATAATGATCCTTTGGAGAGGTCACACATAA
Source organism: Coffea eugenioides (assembly GCF_003713205.1). Classification (NCBI taxonomy): domain Eukaryota; kingdom Viridiplantae; phylum Streptophyta; class Magnoliopsida; order Gentianales; family Rubiaceae; genus Coffea; species Coffea eugenioides. Next base: position 47,435,535 of record NC_040037.1, read on the forward strand.
ATCTAAATGACGTACAAATGAGTGGAATGCATGCCATGTGAAAATGTGCGTTTGTGTGAAGTGAGAAAAATGATAAAAATAATAGGATGTAAGTGGAGGTGTGCAAATGAAGATAAAAAGTGTTCGTGTGCAAGTGAAGGGATATAAAGGTGCACGTGTGCAAATGAAAGTGTAAAGTGTGAGTAGTTAAGTGAAAACGTCCAAAAGTAGTGTGAAGTGAGAATGTAGAAAAAGAGATAGAATATAAAGTAAGTGTATGTGATAGTGAATGAAAAATGCATGAATCCTATAGGAATGCATCAAGATGGGAACGGGGAGTCCTAACTTTGTGACTTAATTTTCCCTTTGATTAGAAGGGGGAACTAGCGTGCTAAGGCTATCGAGTAGCCACACTCGCTCGTTTCCCTTATCAGAAGGGGACTCTTCAGGCAAATGTACCCTAACTAAGATGAGATGCAAGACCTAAAGTGAGGGGAAAGGGGAATCGAGGAGCATGCCAGATGATAAAACTAAGGAAAAATGCATGATATGTAGTGAACAGGCAAATAATGCATTAATGAAAAACAAAGGAAAAAATCCTATTGGGTCTAGCGTTGGACCAGCCCTTTCTATGGATTCCTACTAGCGTTGGACTAGTGGAAACGTACATTCATCCATCACATTCATTCATAGCTATGGAAAGCGAGTAGACATGCCAAACACTTATAAACACATAGCACATAACATTTAGCATGCTCGACTAGATGCAAGGCCCTAACAAAGCATTAACACGTAGTAATTAAACATGCAAGACTCATAAGATAATTAAAGTCCTAACTATTACATTTGCTAGCTAGGCACATGACTTCGATAGTCTTCATTGAATGCTCCTCCAAACCCTATCTATTACAAGCCAAGAGGTGTACACATACCCCATAAAGAATAACTTAAATGAAAAGCAAAAGTAAATGACATAAATAAAAGAAATTAAAGAAAGGCTAGGAAAGCAAAGTAGACATGTATTTCACTTAGCACGTTGGAGCACATAGGAGAGACACAAAAAGATAAAAGAAATTATACCTCCCTTGAAATGAAGCTCTAATGGAGTGAAATCAACTTATTTATCCTCCAAAATAATAAAAGCATCAAGGCATCACTTTAATCAAGAAAATAATCACAAAAGATAAAAATGAATCATGAAATTAAATTAATTAAATCATATAAACAATCTACATTCGAGAAATTAAAACAATGAAGGACTTGATTGCGACAATTAACAAAGCTTTGGGGTCAAAATTTAAAGAAAAATAAAGTTCAGGGACTCATTTGCAATTAAAGTAAGGACCAATTCGAAAGCAGTTGAAAATATCCAGGGCCACAGTGAAAGTATCCGAAAGTTAGGGGGCTGGAATGAAATTTCATCATCAGACTTCTTGACTCAACAGGCCATTGGGCCATTTTATTCATCTCTTGGGCCAAAACCTTCTTAAGCCCATTTCAAAAATCAAGGCAAATGGAATGGGCCAGCCTATTATTTATGATCAAACAAACCAGTGGGCTTCCATCCTCTAATCCACACCCAAAAAACCCAAAATAAGAAGATTAAACCCACTCCCCTAAACCCAAGTAGAAATAACCTTTTAACCCAAAACACCTTTTCACAAGCACCTAACATGATGAAATCAACAAAAATTATTAAGCCACAATTATGACCTAAAATAAAAAATTAATCTATCCACAAAGTCACATAAAATATGCAAACAGAGAATTAAACTTAAAAGGACAGAATTAGTTCAATTATGCCAAGTTTTGGGCCATAGCAGAATAAGGGAAAATGTGAGGGGTTAATTAAACTATCAGAAATCATTGTGCATCTTGGCCGAAGCTCTTTTGCAGCTTTCTTTTCATTTCTTTCTTCTGTAACTCACCCCAGGAACCACACGGCACAGATTCGAAGTAAACAAGCCACTTTAGCAAATTCAAACCCCCCCTTGATCAACACAACCCAGTGATGCGTATTAAACCATTGCAGGTCAAAAGGACAACAGCGGCCCTTTAGCCTAACCATCAGCTATCATGTTTTAACAAGCATTGAAATGGCCGAATGTTATGCAAAAACAGAAATCGATTCATTCTTGAAACTGAAGTCTTGGTTGGACATTTCATCGAGCAACCAACAGACATTAAGAAATTCCCCCAAATGTTGCTCAATTGAAGTTATAATCAGCCCAGAAATTTACAGCAAACCCACAAGAAACCAATTTAATCAACATACAGAAAATGTCCATGAACAATCGACGCGAAAATTGAGATGCCAACCTTACAGCAAATATACTTTGACAGGAGAGTGAAACATAAATGAAAAGGTTACCTTACTGTACTGTGGCCTCTCACGGTGAAGCCTTGCAAGCAGTGATGACCGATTCCGGCAGCGGTAATTTCGACTCTCGGGCAGGCAGCTGGATGGCGCTGGTGGTGGTTGACATGAGCGGCGTTGGTTCCTGGCATGAGGGTACCGGGGATGGCAACAGGGGAGGAAAGCGGGGAAAGTGCTGCTGCTGCCATCGCTTTCTTTCTTGTTTCCCCTTTGCTCTGTTTTTCTTCTTCTTATTGCAGCCGAAGCTCCCTCTCCCCAAACACATCTCCTTGGTGAAGATCCGCTGATGGCGGTGGCCATGGGCGAGAAGTTGATATTGGGAACGAAATTGGCGGCGGCGCTGTTGGAGAGATGGACGCCGACGAGGGAGTCTTGATTGAAAATTTTCTAGTCTTCCTTCGTTTGGCTTACTCTCTGGCTCCATCTCTCATTTAATTCCCAGATTTTTCTGCTCTTGCTCTCTTTTCCTTTTTGCCGAAACCCCTTCCCCTATTTTTTCTTTGGTTGCTGCCTGCCGAAGCTTCTTCCTCTGCTTTTCTTTTGTTCCTCAGCCCCCAAGAGCTCCTCCTATCTTTGTTCATTTCTTTCCTCTTTCATCAGACCAAGCCTTCTGTTTTTCTTTTCCGTTTTCTTTTGTTTCTTTTTGTTGTTTTCACTCTCTCTCGCTCGTCTTTCTCTACCCGAAAAACTCCCCCAACTTCAGATTTTTCCTCTGTTCTTGCCCTCTGTTTTTTCCTAGCCTCCCTTTTTCTTAGTCTTTTTTCGGCTCCTCTATCCTTGTCCGCTGCCCCTCTGTTTTTCAGCCTCAAAACCCCCAAAGCCTTTTTCAATCTTTTCCCTTTTTAGTCGTAGCTCTCCCCTCAAGCTCTCATTTCTCCGTTTTTCTCCCATCCGTGGCCTCTTTTCTTTTTTTCTCTTCCAATTCTCAAACCTCCCTTCTAAGCTAAACAAGTGTCCTCCTAAATGTTGTGTTGTCAATTAAACAAAAGGGACACTTGTCCCTCAAATTCCTTAACCACTTGTCCCATGATTGTTTTGTACACTTGTTCAACATGCACACTTCCACCTATTTTTGCCATTTTCATTCTTTTCCTTTCATTTTTCATTTTTCATCATTTTTCACTTTTTCCTTCTTTTCCTTTTTTTTTCATTTTCAAGAAATTCTATGCTAAAAACTTAAAAATAATAATAACACAAAAAACTAAAAAACTAAAAACTAAAAAGTGAAAAAAACGAGCACAGACTAAAAAATAATTAGTAAATGAAATTACACCAAAATTTGGTGTCTACACAACTCACTTCCTCACCCATTCGCCTACGTTTGACTTGATGGATAGTTTATTTTATCCCGCGCTTTGCATTGCATTGGGATGGGGGGTCATTACCCTAGAGTCTCGCGTTGGTTCTCGATCCCTCCCCTCCAAATCGAGCACTAGCATACGTGCATCGCTTTACTTTTTATCCCGTATTTATTTTTCTTTTAGTGGCTTGTCACGCCACTCCACCCTATTAGGATTAGGCGACCCACTTGGAATTGTGATCGCGACACGACGTGTGCGTAGCATGATTCGAGGGGTCACTCAATCTTCCGCTTTAAGCTTTAGGTTAATAGCCTTTAGCTTTTAGTCGAAGGTTGAGGATTTTTGATAGATTCACTCAGACATGTAGCCGTGACACGATGTGTGCGTAGCAGTGTCTGGGGAATCGCTCGAGCCACCGACAAAGAACCTTGGGATTGATGACCTTTGGTTTCCAAGTCTGAAGGCTCGGGGACCTCAAACCTATCGAGTCTAGATGCATTAGTGAGCCAATACCTTATGCATCCATGATAGTTTACCTAGGGTAGAGTCTGTGTGACGACCCCACCTCCCCCTAAGGCGTACCAAAGGGTTCGGCGGACCGCCTGCCCAGCTCTCGCCAGGACTCACTCACTCGAATCACGTGTATACATCCATGAACCATAAATAACATCGCAATTCAAGCTTATAATTTACATTGATGAACAAAATCAAGGTATAAAGTCTCCATATACCCAAACTAGTTCAAAGCGTATACAATCCAAATACAAAACATTCTATTCAAGTAATAGCGCGAGTACAGGACAAAAGCCAAAAGTCAACAACTAGACTACGCTAGTCTTTACACGTCTCACGCCTCGCTCGTACCCCTGTAAGGAAAACAAAACTAATGGAGTGAGCCAAAGCTCAATGAAGTTCCAAATATCAAATTGGCCATCAAACAAGGTAATAGCAGAGTAATAGTGAAATAGCGAGCAAACAAGTCAAATCAGCAAAATAGCACTTCAGCTAGTGAAGAAATATCTAGTTCTCATTCACATATAAGGATACAGTGACTCAGATCTTGGTTCCATTCCAGCTTGATCGGTCGGTAGTTGACACTCCGTCAACTTTCAAGTAATAACTAGTCCAAAAGTAAAACCCCACTTCACGCCAGTCTCCGTCCACCGATCAACCCCCTTCTCCGGGCCCGCACGCCACACGAAACATGGGTGGTAATACTCGAGTATACCGTTTAGCCGAGGAGATAACACTCCACTCGACATAACTAGTTACCCAGGGTTCCTTATCTAATCGACCAGACCCTTGCCGGCTCGACTCGATTAACTAGCCACAGGGTTTCTGGAATTCCAGGCAGGAAATAACTCATATACATGTATAGCGAATCAAGTGTAATTAACAACCAAGAACAAGTCATGTTAGGACAAGTGCGGTAAAGTACACCCTTGCCCTATCATTCATTCATCATGTACTCAGGTAGGTCAAGTAGAAAACACATGTATTAAGTGCAATCGGATATTTGGAAGCACTCACCAAAATGTAGTGCCTCAAGTATTCACGTTCAGTTATACTCCAGGTTTGGAGTCCAGATCTGCGATAAAATTTCAGTTTGAGAACTTTGAAACATGACCAAGATTCGAAACTTAAACGTTTCATTCAATAAGAATCAAATAATTAAAGTTCATTTGGAAGACATTCGTGAAACACTTGCTCGCTTTTCAAACTGGAAGATTTTGTAGCAATTATACTTGGAAATAACATTTGAGTCGAAAGTGCAAGGAAAACGGTTTTACATTGGTTATTATGTCTTTTCCTCAAGGGTACAAGTTCGGCTAGGTTTTAACGTATAACCCTCGATAACCAAGGTAGCCAAAGTCCTAGATGGCCCAAGTGATATTCATATCAACTCTACCCAAATCGCAAGTGTATTTCTATAGTCCTTGAGCGTAAATTTGGGCAGCATGCCCTTTGTGTTTACCTAATTTTCCAGCCATTTTGGCTTCATTATTTTTCTCATTCAAGCCCAAGTCTATACACAATACAAATGCATTTCAATAGCCATTCCAAAGGCTCAAGACAATATGTGAGAGCACGTAAAATTTTTCTTTATTTGTACCATTTAATTCTATTCCTTTTCATGCACTTTCCTTATTTTATTTTACTACATTAATTTTCTGGACACTTTATAAGTGAATATAGTTTTTCCAACCATTTTTCTAGTATAAGTTAGTTCGGGTTAAATTTGAAGTGCGTTATGGACGTGGGACCCGCTAGTGCGATAAAATTTTGGTGATTAAGTGATTTTTGTGCGAAGTATTATTATTTTACAAGGTGCTAGGAGACAATTAAAAGTTAGCTAGATAAATTACCATTGGTAGACAAAAGGATAAGCTTAAAACCCTAAAAGGAGCCAAGTGTCACTATGCTATTAGAAGTTGGACTTTTGACCAAGGTTGGTAACTTTACTAAAATCAGATTTTTGACCAAAATTCATTCATTTTCTTGTCTCCTTTGGCTGAAATTAGTGAGAGAGAAACCAAGAGAGTTCTTCATCTTCCACTTCAATTTCTTGCCCAAATCTTGAGTTTCAACCAATTAATTTGCAAACTACTCCATAAAACTTACTTTCCAAGTAGTTTCCAAGGTGTTTGTGGAGTTATTTTTGGAGGACAAAGTCTAAGCTACCATCTTTCATAGGGAGATAAGGTATTTTGCCAAGAACCTCTTCTTTACTTCAATTAATTGCTTATTAGTGGTTTTTAGTTGCTTTAGATGTTGTTTTGTGGAAGATTAGCACTTGAATGCATGAATTCCAGCTTGGATGATAACCTGCCCGGCTTCTGCCCGGTTCTATTTCACCTTGTTAGAGGCCGAACTAGCCTTAGTACAAAACATAAAAGTTGTATAGAATGACGTTTTATAGTTTCCTGCAAAATTTCAGCTCAATCGGAGCAACGTAGCCTGTGAAAAGATCGAAATACCCGGCTGCCCTGTTTCTGTCCGAAAATGAAAATCAGCCTCAGTAAGTGGTTAGTTTGACCAGGAATATTACCGAATTGGTTGATGATATCTTCTTAAGAATTATAGCCTTGTATCTTAGCTTTCATATGGCTTTGGAATTACCTAAATTGGAATTGTGTGTACTGAGATATGAGTGAATAAAGCAGGACTGCTAGTTGATTTCTGCAGTGAATTTAAAAATGGAAAATCTGGAGTTGTTTTGGTAAATTTGACCTAGTTAGGGTGAGAACTGGACTGAGTGATCTTCATGAAAGTTGTAGGTATTTGTCTTAGCTTTTCAACTCCTCCAAGAACGCCTTAAACGGACTTTGGTAGCCTGAGATATGGCCATTTAAAGGTAGTATGGTTAAGTAGCCAATTAGTTGGAACTTGGTTCTGGGAATTGGGAATTTGACTAGGTTACACTGGAATTTGGACTAAGTGGTCTTCATCAAAATTGTATCCCCCTGTCTTAGCTTCGAAACGGTATAAATTACATCCCAATCTGATAAGCGTAGCTTCGGATGTGTCCGTTACGTAAAACCCGTCAAATCTGTCTTTTGTTAAACTTCATTTCCGCACATGTTGTTAGCTTGATTTTTGTACTTATATGACTTTGAGCCTATGGAATGGCTATTGAAATGAGATGATATTGTGTGTGACTTTGGGATTGATTGAGGAAAACAATGAAGCCATAAATGGCTGGAAAAATAGGTAAATACAAAGGGCGTGCTGCCCAAATTTTCGCTCGAGGGCTAAGTTTCTATTTGAATTTGTATATTTTCGTTTGGCAAATACTATGACCATTTTCCATCTTAAAACATGATCCTTCTTCAATTGGAATCTCCAAATGTTTACTTACGCTTACCAAATAAAAAAGAGTGGTTTCGGGTTTTCTTGGGTATTTTGTCCTCCCTTTTTCACGGATTTCATTAAAACATTTAGTCTATAATATCTACTTAGATATGAGATGATTTTGAACCATATAAACGATCCCGAAAACAGTATTTCTTAGCCTACCTAGCTGGATTCTGACTTGCCTTTGGTTTAAGTGTTTCCATTGGAAAATTTTATAACCCTTTTGAGTTAGGTTTTACGTTTGGACTATGAAACCCTAATTATTCTTGTCCACGGGTCCAAATGTCCTCGTTTCATTTTAAAGTTTTTTTATACGTTCTACTCATCAATTGTTGAGTTTCTTTGATTTCACCTAATTGTTTGTGCTAGATGAGCTGTAATATTCTTTCTCGTTTAATCCTAGGTTTTCTCGGTGACTAAGAATAATATCCGGAAGAATATTTTGCACGTTGTTTTGCGTACATAGGTGAGTGTTCCTTGTTTGCTGTATTTTCTTGACTTCATGACTTGTGTTCTTGTTTGATAATGTGTTAAGTGCTTTCAAGGATTTCCAAAACGAGTTTTCTAGGCGAGCGTGTACTTTACCGCGCTCGACCTAAATGAAACGTGAAATTTTCAATGATTTAATGATTGCAACATTAGTTGCGCATGATGTAAGCCTTTTGGCTGAACTGGGCCCTGCCCTTCGTTACCGATCGACTCGAGCCAGAAGCGGAATCGGTCGGGCGATATGGTGACCCTGGGTGAATTTGGTATATTCGAGTATTACCTTGTAGGTTGGTAGAGCCTGGCCAATTTCCAGGAGGGGGTGAACGAAACGAAAGAACGAACGAGGGTTTTATTTACCAAAAATGCATTTTATTTAATTGACCGGAGGAATAAGGGGAATGACAGGAGAACGAACAAACGAACGAATATATGGCTCCCTGTGAGCCCGTATCCTTTTAATGAATGTGTTTATCGCTTTATTTTGTATTTGTATCTTGAATTATTGGTTATATGTAGTGAATGCATTGAACTTCTTGTTGCCTATGTGTTCAAAACCTCACTGAGCTTTTAGCTCATTCCTTTAGTTTTGTTTTCCTTAACAGTGGATGGCGAGCAAGGACGAGAGCTCGGTAGAGTCTAGCCTAGACTGGTTTCTTTGGTTTTGTAATGGTTCTCGCCCTAGTGCTTGGCACGGACTGGTTATATTGGGAAGTGAGAACCTTTGTATATTTGATGGTTGTACTTCCTTTTGAGATAGCAATGTATATAAGTTTCGCTTAAGTTTTGGATTGTTGTATGTTATTCCTTTGGTTGCATTCCGGATTTAATTGAGGTTCGACTGAGTCCCGACGAGAGCTGGGTAGGCGGTCCACTGAACCCTTTGGTACGCCTTAGGGGGAGGTGGGGCTGTCACACAATACAAGGACATAAATCAACTAATAACAAATGCGGAAATGAAGTTTACAAAAGACAGATTTGACGGGTTTTTGCGGAAAGAACACATCTGAGGCTACGCTTATCGAATTGGTGTGCAACTTATACCATTTCGAAGCTAAGACGAAGTCTTACAACTTTCATGCAGATCACTTAGTCAAATTTCCAGCGTAACCCAGTCAAATTCCCAATTTACAGAATCAAAATCCAACTAATCGGCTAATTAACCGTACTACATTTAAATGGCCATATCTCAGGCTACCAAAGTCTGTTTAAGGCATTCTTTGAGGCGTTTAAAATCTAAGACAGAGTACTAAAACTTTCATGTTTTGGAAATTGGCTAAATCCGCATGGATTATAGTGAATAGATACGGCCAAAAGACTGAACTGTCTAAACGGAACACTGGAATGCATCCTAGGGCAGCGAGGGTATTTTGGTCTTTTCACAGGCTACGTTGCTCCGATTGGGCTGAAATTTTGTAGGAACTATAAAATATCATTCTATACAACTTTTATGTTTTATGCCAAGCCTAATTCGGCCTCTAACATCACGAACTGAAACCGGACAGAACAGGGTGAAATTTTTCCAGAAATCTGGAATTTTTGGTTTCAAGGAACTTTCTTCATTTCTTGCTTCACTTGCTACCAAAACCCCCTATTTAATCTTAGATACAACATATATTAACCATTCATCAAGTATAGGCAGCAATCCTTCAAACCCTAATTCATGTAACTAAAAGGAAAAACACCCAAAACATGATAACAACCATCATTCACCACAAATTTTGAGGTGCTAAGCTAATATAAACAAGATCAAGAGTAAGAAATGGGGAAATCATCATCCTTACCTTGCTTAAGTGTCTTCCAAGAGCAACCCTAGTTCTTCCTTTCAAAATTTCACCAATACTCCACTAGCTAAACACCCAAGGATGACTTTAATCGGTTTGTTTTCTTTGTTTCCTCACTTGGTGACTAGATTCGAGAAGAAATGGAGCAACTTTCCCTTGGTGTTTTCCTCTCCCTCTCTCTCTGCCAAGCAGCAGAAAAAATGAAGAAGAAAGATGGCTCCAAGGTGATAAGAAGGTAGAAAAGTTATTTGGTCAATGGCCCTTAGGTGGCCAACAAATGGCTTCACCACCACCACTCATTTTTTTTTCTTTTCCTTGCTATTTTGGTCCATATTTTCGGTCAAGGCTAGCTGGAATTGAGGAGATATTTTGCTCAAGTGTTAATGAGCTCATGTGATAAGAAAGTGGTGGTCAAGTGTGCGTTCAATCGGTAGTGCGCGGTACCCGTCGGTTCGCGCCGTTTTTCCTTAAATCGCACGTATTAGGGTTTTTTTCTTCCTATTCACTCACTTTTTATCATTGCTCCTAATCACATATTATTGCTCACCTAAAAGTCACTCTTAAGCACCAAATTTGATCCTCGCTCCGTACCGGATAATTACACTACGAAAAAACGTGAAAACCCTAACTTGCTCCAATCTTGAAAACGAAAAGTGAAACCCTACTTTCTAGGTTCATTTGCACTTATTATGGAATGATTGGGTAGTAGGGCTATAATAAATGAATAATTTCCAAATAAAAGGGTATTTTTGAGAAAAATATAAGAAATTTGCGAGTCCTCACAGTCTGCCTTACCCTATTAGGGACACTATTCACGAGGGGAGGGATCCAACCCCTCTTATTGCTTTATCTCTTTGTATTGCTTTGTTACAATGTGTTATGTGTATTTATTGAACTAACTTTTCTTGGTTTTTGTCTCTATTGCATTCATCAGCCCTAGAAAATAAGAGTCCTGGCATGGTACTCTCTAGGAGCCTACCCCGTTTGATGTGACATGTTTAAATTCAATGCTTCGCATTTGTAACATGAATACATTTCATTTTAGGCTCACCCCGGCATACAAAAAGGGGTTCCCTTTAGGTCGCGTTTCATTTGTGTACTGCATATTTACGCGCTTTGATAAAATGGCATCATGCATAAACCCTAGAAGGGAATGCCATTTAGGGGATCCCGTGTTAGGAATAAGCCACCTTGTGTCTCGGATACTTAATCCAAGGAGACTTGCACGTTTACATTTTGTACCATCCAAAGGGGTAGTGCACAAGGTAAGGGAGGATCCGATCATTTTCATAGAGCGATCTTTGGAATATGAGCGTCTAATAATCACTTTTTGGCCATTTTATCAAAATTGGTAAAAATCCCTTGCGTAAAGGACATTAATTTGAAGAAATTCACCAATATTTCCTCACTGTTGAGACGATAAATAAATTGAGGCCAAAATTTGATATTAGAAGGCTCATAGACTAATGCATCGCAATAAATTTTTGAAACTACCAATGGATAGATTGATTTTTTTGAAATAAGTTGTCAATTCCATTCAATCTATTGGACCATTTTATTCATCAATTTCATCCAGTCCATTTTATCAATTTGTTCATTTTTAGGGCAATCTAGTCGATTTTGAATTCATTTGACTAGTTTACCCATTTTAGGGCAATCTAGTCGATTTTGAATAGATCACCAATTTCATTCAATTCATTTGATTAGTTCTTAGGGCAATCGAGTCGATTTTGAAGAGATCATTAATTTCGTTTAATTCAGTTGACCAAGTCTATCTATTTTTAGTGCAATTCCGTTGATTTTGAATAAATCATCAATTTCATCCTATCCGTTGACTCGTCTTTCCCCCTTTAGGGTTTAAGTCTAAGGTTCACTGAATAAATTAATCGAGACATTGCAATCTCTTTTACACATCATTTTATGTGTTGATCAAAGCAGGCAATCCATTTGGACTTTGTCCTCATTTTTTGGATAAATGTCCCTTTTTCACTCCAATTGGACAAATTTTTTTCAAATTATTTTTCACTCAATAAGTTGATCGGATCCATCAGGTATTGTATAGTGCCTGCTCTGGAGGATTGCATTCTCATTCTAGGCCTACCCTTGGCACAAAAAGGGTTCCCCCATAGGACATGCATCCGAATTACTTTAATTTCTACTAACTCGTGTTTTTTTCTCTTTCTTTTTCTTTCTTTTAACAGCAGTTAAGCCAGAAAGGGAGTCTAAATAAGGATTTTTCCTAAATTTTCAGGTGTTTTTCAAATATAGCTACACAAAAAGCCCCATCGTTATACGATCTCGCAGTCGGGCTTTGAGAAACTATGTAAACATGAGTACACACCCGGAATCATCCGACAGGCCTGTAACGGCCCCGTTAGCTGATTTGGCAAACCTAGGAGCTCAACTGAGCAAAGTTTTGAATAAATTCAATGAGCTGAATATGGAAATGACCACACAACGGCGCGTGATCGACCAGTTGGTTACTGGTAGTGGTAGTGGTGGTCAGCCTGAGCCTTTACCTGCTAACCAACCTGAACCGCAACCAATACTTTCCCTTTACCCCGCATTTTGCAAATCCGCGTGAAGAAACTTTTATCTATCCCACTCATGGCCTACCCCATACCCATGCACCCGCTGTCCAAACCAATCCTCCTCACCCCCAAATTCCTCAAAATTACCCACACATTAGTCTGAATATGCCACTCGAACCTCAGGGACCACATTATTACTTCATCGCTGAGCAATTCCACATAGATACCGCCACCCAAGAGAAAGCAGAAGCTGGGGAGTCATCCGCGTCGATGGATAAGAATTTGCTAAAGCGATTGGATCGGTTTGAGGAGTTCATAAAGAAAAGCCAAGGTTTGAACAAACAAGGAGGTCTGGACTACAACGAGCTGTGCCTATTTTCGGATATGCAATTGCCCATGGGTTTCAAAATGCCCAAGTTTAGCAAGTATGACGGAACGGGCAACCCCAAGACGCATCTTCGAATGTTCGCCAACAAGTTGGGCAAACCAATAGATGACGAGAATCTACCAGTTCGTTTGTTTCCTGAAAGCTTAGAAGGCGATGCACTGGACTGGTATTCCAATTTGAAGCCCGAGGATATGAGGACATGGCTGGACTTATCAACCACTTTTGTAAGGCAATACGAATACAATTGCGAGCTGGCTCCAACGAGGACCACATTGGAGGGAACCAAGAGGAAACCATCCGAGGACCACATGACATATGCGAAGAGATGGAGGAAATTGGCAGCCAAGGTGGAGCCTCCCATGACTGAAGATGAGATTGTTCGTACGTTCATCAAAGCTCATGACTCGCTCTACTTTGAGGAGATTTTTCGCATGACCAGGTGTTCATTTGCAGCAATTATCAATAAGTTGGAGGAATATGACGAATACGTCAAAGCAGGGAAAATTGTCAATGTATCAGCTTTAAAATCACAGTTGGACGCCTTGCAAGGTCAGAGTAATAACAGAAGGGAGCCTTAACTTAAGAAGAAAGAGGAGGAAACTACTTTTGTGTGGGGCCAAGGACCGTTTTCAAGACCCAGATCCCAACGTTACCACACATTTCATCTCGCTACCCAAACCCACGCCCTGTTTACCATACTACTACCAATCACCCTCGACCTCAGCCAAACTATGCAAACCCACCTACAATGCCCTTCCCAATATCTCAAAACAATCCTCCAATTCGACCTCGTCTACCTTATAATCCCAGACCTGCTCCACCAAACCAACAGACTTACAACCCTCCTCAAACCAATAAAATACAAAAACCTGGTCGATCTCGAACTTTTACCAACTTAGGCCGACCCATTGACCAACTGTACGAACAGCTCAAGGCTGCCGGTGAAATCGATGAAATACCTCCTCCAAACTACTCTCGTCGAGGTCTCTTTGCTGGGTACGACCCTCAAGCCGCTTGTGCCTACCATTCTGGAGCGCCCGGTCACTCGACCAGTAATTGTTGGGTACAAAAACATAAGATCCAGGACATGATCGAAGCAGGAGATATAGTGTTAAGGAAAAGGGAAGAACAAGGACCGAGCATAAGTACGAATCCCTTTCCTGAACACAAGGACATCTTTGAGGCATTTACCCCCCAATGAAGAAATTTGAAAATCCTGGAAATGGCTGAATTAGTGAGGTTTCTCCCTCTTGAAGGGAAGTTTCGATAAATTTGGGGAGTTATTTTGGTTAAAACCAATGGAAATCGTTCATACATGTGTCTTTTGTTTAACTATATCTTTTGTAAATAGTTTTCAATCAAGTGACTGCTAAAGACAAGTTTCGTGATATTAAGTTTGGTTTTTGTCTGGAAATCCAAAAAAATGTATAGTTTTATATATATATTGTGACTTACACATTCTTTTCAGATGGCCCGGAATAAAACCGTCTGACCCTTTGGATAACACTGTTCAGAGATTTGATGGCAGCAATCTCACGACTGTGAATTTGAATTCCAAAATGAGAGGAGTGGCGAAGAGACATCCGAAAATGTTTCAAAGAAGCCCGAATGAAATAAAAAGAAGTTCAAGCCGAATCGGGATCAAGATTAGGAATAAGAAGCAGTTAAACGCAGTCCATCATGGTCAATATGATCAAAAGGATTGGTCCGTGATTACCATTAAAGGGTCAAATCATGACCATTCAGACGAGGAAGCAAAGCATTAAGGTGGTTTTCGTCAGTACAAAATGAAGCCAAAAGAAGAGTTCGCCGCGAATTGGCAAGGTGCTCTTATTATCAAAAAGGTATTGCCTGGTGGATCACTTGTTCCCTCAGCTAATCAATTCGAAGATGTGTAAGAAATTTTCATCTAATAAATGGAAGTTTCCTTTTAAGGTTAATGCGAAGAATGGAATGAAAGTTAGGCCCTCTTCCTTTCCAATTAAACATTTTATCCCTAGTTATCCCTTTTGAACCTTCAGAATAAATCATTTCGTTTGATAATCCCTGAGAATCGCAAACCCCACTGTAACAGCCCCACCTTCCCCTAAGGCGAACCAAAGGGGTTAGCGGACTGCCTGCCCAGCTCTCGCCAGGACTAACGATCAGTTACACGCGATCTAGAACGTTTCGGGAAAGTAAAAGTGCGCTCGGACAAGCCACAAATATCAAAAGAAAAAAAAATTGAAAAACGAAAACGATGAATAGCGGCCTGGACAGCAGAATCCGGCCGGAATCTGGCCGGATTACCGGCCGGATTCATGGCCGGATACTGTCCAGAGAGCAAGGCCGGATTTCACAAAAATCCCAAGGCAATCCGGCCTACAATCCGGCCAGTTTCTGGCCGGATTCCTGGCCGGATTCAGTCCAGTACCTTTCCGTCAAAAATTTTTCTTTTGCCGTTTGAAAGCTGAATCGCATCGAAGTCCAACCAAACATCAACCAAACATCAATACACTAAAATTCAACATTTACAACCACATTGGCATGTCAAAAGCTATTCATCATGGATACACATATTCGGTTTGCCATTCAAAAGATGAACCCAATACACATTAGGGTTTCATGCAAAGAGCTAATCAAAATAGACATATACATGGCTTAATTTGGCAACCAACAAGTATGATCTTCCAAAAATGATCATTTTCCTGTAAGGAAAACAAATGGAACGGAGTGAGCTAAAGCTTAGTGAGCAACTATCACATAATCAACAAGGATCACTTAAGCATAACCGTTCATTTCAAGTATTCAAATGAGAAACAAAACAAATCGGTAAAAGGATACGGACGGCTCTCAAGAGCCCATTTCCACGCTTATATTCTTGATCCAATCTCATTGACTCTCCGTCAACGTTTATGAGTACCAACCGTAGAACCCACTTCACTCCCATTCCTTCCACCAAACATACCCCAACCGGGCCCGCACTCCAATCAGTAGCTTTTGGTAATACTCGAGTATACCGGAACCAAGAGTCTCACTACTACAAGATTCCCCAGTACAGTCCCCGTGGCATGTCAATTTTCACGACCAAGCCCTCGCCGGCTCGATTCAATTGACTACCTATGGGGTTGAGCTCAGTAATACAGTAAGGCCGTTGGATATTCGTCCAAACGACACCAAATCAGTTTTCCATGAATGGAATTCAATATCTCATATAGCAAGTGCAGTATTTCAGTAAAACGGTAATCAGTCATTAACGGTATCACATGGGGTGAGGGCGGTCAAGTACACCCTCACCTCAATCAATTCCAATAGCCAAATAAGCCTTCAAGGTGTCAAAATCACATATAGCAAAGCCACATTGTAACATTCAAGTGAGTAGTATACTCACCAATTAAGCAAGTGAGGTTTCATGCACCGTCGTCCCTAGTACATCGTGCACTAACGTCACGCCCTAGAACATGTAAACAAATACCATAAGACTCGATAACGAGTCATAAAGCCAAGCCAATTATAACCCAATAGGGTTTCATATGCATAAACAAGCATAATAGCAAACCAGAAATTTCAGCAAAGGGAACTCATTTGATCCAACAACAAAAACAGTTTTCGCCTCCTAATGCGGTAATGGCACAAAATGCGCTACGCTTATCGGATGAGGGTTTAAGACCCACCATCTCGAAGCTAAAAGACAGGGCTACAACAATGTAGAAGGCCACTCAGTCCAAATCCTAGCACAACTAGGTCAAAAATGCAGAAAACCAAGCCAGAACCGTAATTGCAGGTTCCCAAATCACACAAAACTGTAATCAGTCCAAGTCAGTCTATACAGGTCCAAATGCATTGATTCCAAAGGCATATGATAGCTAAGACATCAAGATACATTTCATCAGAAGACACTATCATCAAAATCCAAAGAAATTCCAGTCACAATGGCCAATTACAAGTGCAGTTCGCACATTCTGATCACCCAGAACAGCAACAGTAAAAACGACATAACTCACTCTACACTACTCCAAATGCCCTGAAATTTTTCAGGCACTTCAAACTCATCAATACCTACAACTTTCATGTTTTGAGAAAAGTCCAATTCGTCCTCTAACTCTATGATCCAAAACCGGACAGATTTAGGGGTTATCAACCCTAACTTTTCTCATTTCAATCCAAACCCAAAATTGGTTGCATTTATCACTAATTCACACCTACTAGAGTCTTTATAGACTATTTCCAATCATCAAAGACAGCCACAACATCACATTCATATTAAACCAGAAAATTCCTCAAAAATATAAAAACTTCACCAAATCAACTCAAATCAAGAAATAAATCACACATTCCATCACTCAAGCCACCATTAGGCACAAAATAAGCATCATTAGATATAAGAGGATGTTCAATCATCACTTACCTAGTAAACAAGAGAAGAGGAGTTGTAGACCACCTTAGCTCTTCCAAAAACTTCACCAAACTCACCACTAACACTAAATGGAAAGATTGTATGGAGTGGAAACTAGTTGGTGTGATTGATTTGGATGATTTGAGCTAGTGGAAAGCTTGAAGATTGAAGAAGTTTTCTTCCTTCTTGGCAAGAGAGAGGGCCGGCCACAAGGTGAAAGAAAATGGTGATTTTTTGTGAAATTTTTAGATATTTAACCAATTTTGGTCAAAAGTCAAAAAAGGTGAATAGTGTTCTTAAGTCAAAACCAATCATCAAGTGACACGTGGCACTTCATTAATGCATTCCTATCCTCTCTTTTCTCTCTCACATCAATCATTTCACACACTCTACTTATCTCTTAACACCCGATAAATTTTACACAGTATCCGAAACTTAACCTTATTGGCCGAATTTTTCCAAACTTTACGCGCTAGTGGGGCCCACGTCCATAATCTATCCGTAATTTTTCAAAAACTACCCAATGCTAGAAAACTCATCTAAAAACTATATTTATCCATAAAATCCACCAAGAAAATTCTCTAAGCCAGAAAATGTAGAAAACATGCAATTAAAGGGGAAAAACCCTAGGAAAAACATTAAGGGAAAATACGGGTTCTCACACCCACACTGGGGTAAGTTTGAGCCGAAAGAAAGGGAAATAAAAGCAAAGAAAAGGAGTGAACCTCAATTAAAAAATAAACTGGGGCAAATTTTGAAAAGTTCAATGAAATGGCAGAAGGCCGAAAAAGAAAAAGGAAGAAAAGAAAAATGAAAGAAAAGAGAGCCTCAATTGAGAATAAACTGGGGCAAGTTTTGATTTAACTCTAAAATAGGGTTGGCGCAACAATGCGATCTCAGATCATTTAAACTATTCATAAAATCTGCTTTCAAGCCTTAACCTTTACTTATCACCCCGCCAGACCCCATTACAAAAGCCAAAAGTCCTGACTTCTGTTTTTTGCACTACCTCTTTAAGGAAATTTTCTTAATCAAATGACAAATGATGTCAATACATCTTCGCCAATTTGCAAGGGAAGGTTTGTTGCACTGATGCCATCATTTCTTAAACACATTTTGAGTTGATGAAGGCTATCGGCAGGATTGGTTCATTAGTGAAAACCGGAGTATCACCCAAGAAGAAAAAGAAAAAGAAAAAAAGAAAAAGAAAAAGAAAAGAAGAAAAGGAAAGGGAAGAAAAATAAAAAGGTGAGGATAGCCTTAGTGAAAACCCGAAAGGGCATTAGGGTAGGATTTTATGAGGAGAAGTAAGCTTGGATTTGAAAGGCTGGTGACTCAGTTCGTTGAAATTTCTATTCACCTTGTGGTTTGGTTGCCGACATTGAATTTTGGAAGGATGATATCCAAAGAGTCAACGGTGATAATTTGTTTGAGATTAAAGGGTTTTTGGTTTATCCAATATAAATTGTTAAGTTTACAGATTCATTTTTCTTAAATTAATTTTTCAAATTACGGAGATTTTCATCATTGATTGTGTAAATATAATATTCTTTCATTTGTTTCATGGTCTCATTTATCTTTTGGATTTATCCAACGGCAATCCCTGGATTTATTGGAATTACCTGGATACCAAGTGTCTTATTAGCATTAGAAGTCAAGAAGATGGAATGTGATTCGAGAAGCGAAGTTGGGTCAAGAATTTATCAAATGGCAACCCCTACGATTGACTGGATACCAAGGGTCTTGTTAGCATTGGAAATTGAGGAAACTTGACACAGTTCACAGAGTAAAGTGAAGTTTTCGCTATATCGGAAAAACGTCCAAGTACTCATGTTTACACATTTCTTGAAAGTATGATTGATTGGATAGTGGTGGCATTATCTATCATTACCATTATTTTTACTTTTTGTAGGTCCAATGGTCCAACAACAACACACTGGGGCAATTTTTATATGACTGTGTAGTATCACCCAAGAATTGAAGGGTTCGGACCAAATAAGAGGTGAATCAAAGTTTTAAGGAGGAGCAACCCTGCCCTAATGCAAACCAAATGATCGGTTGCACAATAATTGGTGGAGACTGGGGCAAAATTATTTTTTGAAAAATTTCTTCCAAACGAAAAGGAAAAAACAAAAACAAAAAAAAAATCAAAAATTAAGTTTAACTTCTTAGTTCTTGAAGAAATCAATTTCAATCTCAAATTTTAATTTCTTGTTGGCAAGTCTCAAAGTCCGCCGCACACCCTTCTACCTCCTTTCTTGACAACCACATTTAATTCACTGACTTCAACCACCGTTAGCATCGAGTCTATCTCACTAACGTGTGCGTTTTTATTCTACCACCGTTAGCATCGAGTCTATCTCACTAATGTGTGCGTTTTTATTCAACCACCGTTAGCATCGAGTCCATCTCACTAACGTGTGCGTCTTTATTTGACCACCGTTAGCATCGAGTCTATCTCACTAACATGTGCGTCTTTATTCAACCACCGTTAGTGTAGACACCAAATTTTGAATAATTTTATGTAGCATCTGTTTCATGATTTTCATTTTAGATTGCTTGCATTTTAGTTCGTTATTGTGTGTTTTGCACTATTAGTTGTTATGATATTTTAGTTTTATTCATTTTCGCCCTTTTAGTTGACCTATTTCATTTGCTATTTATTCTTGTTTAGTTTTAGTTTTAGTTTTTAGTTTTAGCTTTTAAGTTTAAAATTAGCATAGAGTTTTTAGAAAAAAGAAAAGGAAAACATCAAAAATATGTCTTAGTTGTTTGTAACTTAAATTCAATGTTTTCTTGGAAGAAAAAGTGAAAAATGATGAAAATGGAAATTGAAAAATCACAACTTTGTTGTTTATTATTATTTTTTGATTGTTTGTTTTTGTTTGATATTACTTGAATTGTTGTTTTTGTTTTAATTTTATTTGTAATTAAATTACTAATTTCAAAAAAAAAAAAAAGGAAAAAAGGAAAAGTAGCCAATACGCGGCATAAAAGCTGCGTTTTTGCCGCAGCTTGAAAACGAGATTTCAGGAGGTCCTTCGGGGGGTAAATTTTAGCATAAGAGGCCAGGTGTCTAGGACACCTGGAGGAGAGGATGAATCTAGAAGGGGTTTTGGCTAGGTTTTAGCTGAGAAGGAGAAAGAGAGAGGTAAGGGAGGTTGACGGCCGCAAGTTGGCGAAACAAAAAGAAAGAAAACTGAGCAAGCTTCTGGGAGAGGGCTAGGGAAAAACCAGAGGGAGAGTTTAGAGAGGATAGTGGACGGCAGGGAGCTTCGGTGAAAAGAAAAACCAAGAAATAGAGAGAGCTGAGGTTGGCGGCTGGGCTAAAAAAAAGAAAACAGAAGAAACGAGAGCAAGAGGGAGAATGCAAGCTGCGTTTTTCCTTGGAAAAGGCTGATCCTCCAGCTTTCTTGAGCGAAGATTTTCTCCATCGAGGCATCATTCACCAAGCTGTTAGCTTCTGCATACTCTGTGACATCAGGAGAGAGATTTCCGTTCAGAGATCTTGGAGAAATAACATCAGGAGATCCCTCGAATTTGGACCTGAAGTCGTTGATCCCATCTCCCTGTTCCATGTCAAAAGCTGCAACGAATCAGCTCCAAACGACTCCTTCGCGCGTTTCCTGTTTGGATTTCGATTCAACAAAAAGCCTTCATCAGGTACCATCCCAAAATAATGTCCCAACTCATCTCGCTTTTATTTTGTTTTTTTTGTTCCTGGGTTTTGTTTCTTTTAGTGTTCCTGCGGCTTTTTCTTTTCTTCCAAAGCCTGCAATCTGTCCATTTGTTTTGCAATCTGTCTTGTCGGAATTCCTTGCATAATATTGGATTGGCTTTGTCGGCGATTTGGGTATATGTGTATCGTGCACTTGGGCTTGAAATCTTGAGGTGATGTCGCTAAGTTGCCGTAGAAATTACAGCAGGAAAAAAACTAACAAAGAAGAAGAAGATGCATCGTGAGCTGGTATGAAAATGTTTAACAAATCACGTTTTGATCCCCAAATCTTTGAGTAATTTCACTAAGGCCCGAAAACTTCTGTAAAATAATCATTTTTACCCCCTTTCAAGCTTAATTATTATTATTATTTTTTTGTTGTTTTAGGTATGCTTTTAAAATAATTAATCCCGGATTTTGGAATGAAATTAGACCTATTAGCTTTGTTGGGTTTTTGGTAAAACAAAAGAGGAATTGGGTTTGGCTATTTGTTTGGGCTACTTGGAACTGGGTTTGGTTTTCTTTCATTTGGGTTCGTCCTGGGCTGGAGGATTAAAGCCCACCAGTTTGTTGGTTTATTTTTGGGGTCAGAATAGTGGACTAGCCCATTCCATTTGCCCTTGGATTTTCTATTGGATTTGATGAGTCTTGGCCCACGAAATAAATACAAAGGCCCAATGGTTTGGTCCATTAAGAAACCAGAAAACGATTTTGCAAATCAGTCCCTGAATTTTTCCTTGACTGTACTGTGGCCCTGGATATTTTCAACTTCTCTCAATTCGGTCCTTAATTTAATTGCAAATAGGTCCCTGAACTTTATTTCCTTTAATTTTGACCCCAAAACTTTGTTTATTTTTGCAATCAAGTCCTTTCTTCTTTTGACTTCTTGAATGTTGTTTGCTTACATGATTCAATTGATTCAATTTCAAGTTTGCCATTTTATTTTTTATGATTATTTGATAAATAAATTGGTACCTTGACTCATTTATTATTTTTGGAGGGTAAATAAGTGGTTTCACTCAATTTAAGGCATCAACTCAAGGGAGGTACAATTTCTTTTATCCCTTTTTGTCTCTCCTATGTGATCTTACTTGTTATGTGAATATGCCTGTCTGCTTCGCTTTCCTTACCTCCTTGCATGCATTTACTTGCTTTTACCTTTATTTAAGTTTTATGGGGTATGTGTACACCTCTTGGCTTGTAATAGATAGGGCTCGGAGAGCATCTGGTCCATTTCCCTTTCCCCTTTTATGTTTTTATGGGGTATGTGTACACCTCTTGGCTTGTAATAGATAGGGCTCGGAGAGCATCTGGTCCATTTCCCCTTCCCCTTGGTTGCTTGCTTTTGTTGCTACATGTTTAATTGCTTTATTAGGTTCTTGCATCTAGTCGAGCATGCTAAGTGCTACGTGTTATGTGTTTACGAGCATTTTGGCATGTCTACTTGCTTTCATAACCATGAATGAATGGAATGGATGAATGTACGTCACCACACTAGTCCAACGCTAGTTGTGGCTTCTTTTATCGTTTCCACTAGTCCAACGCTAGTCGGAATTCATAGAATGGGCTAGTCCAACGCTAGACCCTTAGGGATTTCCCCTCGTTAGCACATCATTCGTTTGTTCACCACATATCACGCATTTTCCTTAGTTTTATCATTTGGCATGATCCTCGAACCCCTTTCCCCTCATTTTAGGTTTTGCATCCCATACTAGCTATAGGGTTCATTTTGCTTGAGAGTCCCCTTTTGATAAGGGAAACAAGCGAGTGTGGCTACTCGATAGCCTTAGCACGCTAGTTTTGCTTTCTAATCAAAGGGAAAATCAAGTCGAAAAGTTAGGAGTCAACCCCCGTACCCGACTTGTTGCATTCCTCTAGGGTCATACTCTCATTTTTATCACCTGCATACTCTCTTAACCACATTTTTTCACATTTCTCAAACCATACTTCTTTTTACTACATTTTACCTATCACTTGCTTATTTTCACTTCACAAATGAAATTCCACTTTACCTTATATATCTATTATTCTATTTTCATACACTTGCACACGAAAAACATTTGAGCTTCATACAATTTCACACAAGCACCTTTATACAATTTCGCACACTTGCACTTACATTTCTTGCATCTTTCATACACTTTCACACTTGCACGCTTGACTCTCATTTGCATTAATCGACCTCTATGAGGTTTTCCTTTGTTGGCCGCCACAATTCATGTGGTTTGGGACCAAAAGCCTCACAAGAGACATCGTAGAATTTAGGATTGCATTTTTTTCCGTTTTGCATTCATATAGTCACATCCAACGTGCGAACATACATTGGGTAGAAAACTAGGAAAGGTAAGGTTAAGTCGCGCAACTAGCCTTGGCTAGGTCAAAGGGGTGCCTTGGATTCTATCCTTGCCTTCCCCTTTGTCAAACGTGACTCCCGAACCTTTTTTCTTTGGCTTACGTGGACTAGGAGTCGTTTTAAAAAGGGTTTTACTACTTTGTCTTTAAAAAACACTTTTTGGGTGACTTGGTACACCCCAAATCTATACCAAGTGGCGACTCCGTTTTTATATTTAAAACCCTTTTTAAATTTCATTTGGCCAAATCGTCGCTTTCCAAAGTCCCATGGCCTTTTACTTTTCATTTTACACATGTTCACATTCCACTACTCACACACCACAACACACACATCACACGCATTCAAAAAGTGGGGCGCGACAGTTGGCGACTCCACTGGGGAGTTCCTAAGTGGGTCCAAGCATTTTGACTTAACCATTTGTTTCCTTTTTCTACCCTTTCTATGCATGGCATGTGGATATTAAGATTGCATTTTTCATTTTTAGGACCTTTTGTCTTATGTACGTAATCAAACCAATCCCTCGACTCACGAATGTATGTTTGAATGAATGTTTACTTGTTATCTTGCGCTTGCATTGCATTTTGGGAGGTATGGGTCACCCTAGAGTCTCGCGTTGGTTCTCGACCCTTCCCCTCCAAACGAGCACTAGCATACGAGCATACGCTTTACTGCTTTTATCCCTTTTATTTTTCTTTAGTGGCTTGTCACGCCACTCCACCCTATTAGGATTAGGTGACTCACTTGGACATGTGATCACGACACGATGTGTGTGTAGCATGTTCCAATGGGTCACTCAATCATCCACTTAAAGCTATTGGTTGATAGCCTTTAGCTTTTGGTCGAAGATTGAGGTTTTGATAGATTCACTCAAACACGTAACCGTGACACGATGTGTGCGTAGCGGTGTTTGGGGAATCGCTCGAGCCACCGACAAAGAACCTTGGGATTGATGACCCTTGATTTCTAAGTCTGAAGGCTCGGGGACCTGAGCTTATCGAGTCTAGATGCATTAGCGAATCCCAACCTCATGCATCCATATTAGATTTGCCTAGGGTAGAGTCGACCTTATCCTGAGCTAGGGACACTATTCACGAGGGGAGGGGTCCAACCCCTTTTTCCTTTTTATTGCTTTGTTTCTTTGATTGCTTTATCTTGTTGTTACAATGTGTTATGTGTACTATCAATTGCACTAACCATTTTTTTTGTTTTCTTGGCCTGTATTCATGTGCCATAGCAATAAGGGGCCTCTTTGGCACTCTTTTAATGACTCACCCACTGGATAGCTCACATGTCTAAATTTCAGTCTTTGCACTTACCTTTCAGTAAATGCATTTCATGTTTAGACCTTTTCCCCCCGTTGCATTATTTATATCCTTTAGGCCATATTTGTCACATATTTATATCGCTGTAATAAATGGCATCATGCATCCACCCTAGAAAGGGAATGCCACATAGGGAATCCCGTGTTTAGGAATAAGCCACCTTGTGTCTCGGATACTTAATCCAAAGAGAGTTGCACGTTTACATTTGGTACCATCCAAAGGGGTAGTGCACAAGGTAAGGTAGGATCCGATCGTCTTCATAGGAGCGATTTTTGGAATATGAGCATCTAATAATCACCTTTTGGCCATTTTTATCAAAATTGGTAAAAATCCTTTGCGTAAAGGACATTAATTTGAAGAAAATTCACAAATGATTCCTCATGGTTGAGATGATAAATATGGAGGCCAAATCTTGATTTTAGAAGGCTCATAGACTGATTTTCTGAAATCACTAATGGCCGGACATTTCAACCAATCCATTTTTGCCAATTCATTCAATAAATCGTCAATTCATTCGACCGATTTACCCTTTTTAGGGTCATTCGGCCGATTTTTGAATATTTCATTCATTTGGCCAATTTACCCATTTTTTTAGGGCAACCGAGCCGATTTTGAATAAATCA